>NC_142841.1:36666666-36969696 GCF_061612785.1 Hesperophylax consimilis
CTAGTGAGTGGTTCATTTATGGTGAGCCCATATCATATGTATTTAGTATTTTTACAAAAGAGATGAGACTTGTATTTTTACAAAAGTCCCCGACTTTCCCCCTTGTGCTTCCTTCCCCACCCCCTCTTGAATATATTTTTCAAAGCCTTCCGGAATATGCTAATATCTCCTTAATGGTTTTATAAAATCAGATTATTTATTTTTTGTTTAGTTTTTAATTAGTTACTCTAAAAAATTGTATTTTTTCATTTTTGCGATAAAAGCTATACAATCGCTACAATTTATTAGTAAAGGAAAAATATCAGTTTTTAAAATAGTATTTCTGAATATATTTGCACATTACTTTTTTCTGAGCCTGTTAACGAAAAAAAATAAATCAACAAAACTTGTAGACAATATTTTTAGCTATAAAATAATGTATATGATGATGGGTTTTAATTTATAATAAGGCACGTAAACTGTTAATAAGGAGCACGGCGCGCGGCGGCTCGAACGCGCAGCGGTTCGCGGCGCAGCGAGAAATTACAAAAACCTAAGGAAAATAATGATTAATTCATGTGTTTGCTTTTTTTTTATAACAAATTCATTTAACGTTGAAGAGTTATATTGTTATTTACCAGTTTTAGTTCGGAGGGGAGGGGGTAATATAAATATTTTCCCCTGCCCAATGAAGCGCTTTAATTATCCACCAACCGCCGTGCCACGGTCTGGCTAAACAGTCATATTATGTTGTATGATTGTTTGTTACTTATTATTTAAATAAAGGTATGTGGGAAATTTATGAGAATCAGTTTACGCATCCTCAACAGATACTATATAAATAATGAGAGAAGAATACCGAGATATTGATGGGAAATTAATACAAATAGAAAATATGTATCAAGATTTAGTTACGTGGAAAAAAGATATGGAGGAGGTTAATAATGATGAAAATCTAAAAGAGACGATTCCATATACTGAAGCAAGTGAATACAGGATTAAAGAATCATCGAGTAGGACTGCCAAGTTGTGGCTTTACCTTCTACATTGCATCGACCTCATGCTTAGATTTATATTTGCAGAGAAGTCCGGGAATCGGAAAATGCACCTAAATACTATTGTTGATATGCTTCCATTTTTCCACCCGGCAGGAGATTTACCATACGCAAAATCAGCACATATGTACGTTCAAAGTATATTGCAACTCAAATCAAGAATAACTAAAGAAGAATATAAACTATTCACTGAAAATGGGTACTTTACAATAAGAATAAGCGACAGATATTAGTCCGGTACGTGGACGGACATGATCATCGAGCAGTGTCTCATGCGACCAATGAAGTCAGTAGGAGGTTCGACACTTGAGCGCGGAATCACTGACAACGCTTTGTCAAAGTGGAAACTTGGAACCACTTACTGCGTGAAAGTGCAAGAGAGCATTGAAGAATTGATCGGTATAGAATTTAATTTTACTGAACAGCATGTTGAGCTGCGCGAATCACGGAAGAAAAAGGGATGAGCTAGATATAGGAAAATATACATCATGGCTAAGACAGCACAGTCCGTTCACCAAGCTTTCGGGGGAGCTGGTGTCTTTATCTTTAGGGTTTATTTCAGATAATAGTGTCAATTGTGATAACGCTTATGAGGTGGGCCTAGCAGCTATGTAAAAATGAAAGGATGTAATTTTGGAGATATACGACTGAAAAGGAAAGACATGGTGACTACTCAGCATGATTCAAATCCGCAACTGTTAGGACGAGACAAGTTGCAGTAAGCCCCCAGCAGCTATTTAACAGAATACTGTGCATTAGTGATAGTCCTAGCAAGCTTTAGACCTACTTAGGATATGAATTGGCTTCAAGACCCCTTCTATTTTTGATGAAGTCTCCCTTCGTAAAGGAACAAAATCATGTATGGCGAAAGTATTTAGCGAAAGTATTCATGACGAAGTTGATTTGGAAAATGCTGCAATAGTCATCGATGGGGGATACCTCCTACACTGTGTTGTTTGGCAAACTTAAACTACTTACGGAAACATCATCAAATCATGCTCACGTTTCGTCCATACTAAATTTGGCAAACATTCTATTGTCGTTTTCAATGGATACCCTGAATAACCATCTGTAAAATATGAAGAGCAAAGACGAAGGTCGGCTAGCAACTCATCGTGCGATATTGAATTAAACTGCACTACACGTTGTTTGAATAAGAAGGAAGCTTTCTTATCTAATAAGAAAACCAAAAAAAATAATGATTGAAGCACTGTGTCATGAATTTAGTGAATCTGGTTTGTAAACAGTCACGGCCGCAGGTGATGCCGATATTGACATTGTACTAACCGGCCTCATCTATTTTTTTCTGTAAAGATGTTGGTGGAAAGGCCCCTTCAAGAACTTTCTACGTCATAGAGAAACCTATAATGTTACATAAAGATATTCGAAAACACATGTTATTTACCCATGCCATTACGGGCTGTGATACGACCCCATCTTTATATGAGTTAGGAAAGATAAAAGCTGTTGATATGATGAAAAACAATCCCGAAGCAAAACGCGCAGCTGAGGCATTTCTGGAAAAAGATGCAACTGAAGAGAACTTGTTGCAAAATGGAGAAAAATTCGCTCTCGCTATGTATGGTCTTGGTAGCTACTCTAATTGAAACGAAGTTCGATACTATAAGTTTACCAGACTAACGACAAAATCAGCTTTTAAATCTAAATTTGACTTGGCAAAACTACCACCGACTTCAGAATCGTGTCATCAACATTTGTTGAGAGTTTATTTGCAAGTACAGTTTTGGTTAGGAAACAAAGTAAACTCTATAAACTGGGGATGGAGGTATGAAAATGTAAATGAAAATGGTGGAAAGAAGAAATTTTTGAAACCATTTGCTCCTGATGACCTTCTTTATCTGGTGTCCTGTTCCTGCAGGTCTGGATGTGGAAATTACTGTGGCTGCAGAAAATCTGGATTTACCTGCTCTGCCATGTGCTACAACCGTAACGGATTATCATGTCTGAACACACCCCAGTATGACGAATAAATGGAAGACTCTCTTGAATAGAAAATTATTTGAATATTTGCCTAATTTTGTCAAAGATAATATTGATAAGTAGGTATATAATATAATTTACACACCGTTTTGTCATTATAATATTTTTAGAGGTACCTTTATTTTAAGAAGCTTGTTTGAAAGTAAAACATTTTAGATTTATGCACTATTTTAAGTGATTTGTTGTTTCGGTATTTTATTGTTGATAGGTGCACATAATAAAACAAGTGAGAATTTCCACAAAAGATTTTTTAGAACTTCGCCATAACATAAGGTCTGCAAAATTTTAATGTTGTGAAAGGGTAGTCCCACGCTGTTGTAGGTATTTTTGGCTTATTTCACATAACTTTATTTTAATAATAAGTAACAAACAATCATACAACATAATATGACTGTTTAGCCAGACAGGGGCACGGCGGTTGGTGGATAATGAAAGCGCTTCATTGGGCAAGGGAAAATATTTATATTACCCCCCCTCCCCTCCAAACTAAAACTGGTAAATAACAATAAAACTCTTCAACGTTAAATGAATTTGTTATAAAAAAAAGCAAACACATGAATTAATGATTACTTTCCATAGGTTTTTGTAATTTCTCGCTGCGCCGCGAAACGCTGCGCGTTCGAGCCGCCGCGCGCCATGCTCCTTATTAACAGCCTACGTGCCTTATTATAAATTAAAACATAATATACATTATTTTATAGCTAAAAGTATTGTCTACAAGTTTTGTTGATTTATTTTTTTTCGTTAACAGGCTCAGAAAAAAGTAATGTGCAAATATATTCAGAAATACTATTTTAAAAACTGATATTTTTCGTTTACTAATAAATTGTAGCGATTGTATAGCTTTTCTTGCAAAAATGAAAGAATACAATTTTTTAGAAAAACTAATTGAAAACTAAAAAAAAAAAAATAATCTGTATTTATGAAACCATTAGGGAGATATTAGCGTATTCCAAAAGGCTTTGAAAAATATATTCAAGAGGGGGTGGGGAAGGAAGCACAAGGGGAAAGTCGGGGACTTTTGTAAAAATACATGTCTAAAGGTCTTCTAACATCTGTGAAAAATTCAGCTTCCGGGGAATTAGTTCCGACATTGGGTCTTTTTTCACCTTCATTGACTGGGCTATGATCTGTAATTACCTAAAATCTGTCAATTCACTTTAAACTTGAACTAAAGAAGGTAGTACATGTAGGTCAAGTTGAATATATGTTTGGAATTTGCTAACACTACACTGGCTTTGTATTCACGAAGAAATTTAACGAAGATCTTACTTACTTCATTATGGTATAGTTAACTGTTTAAATATACCACAATGAATAAAATCAACAATGATGTTGCTTCATTATGACATAATTAATTATTTAATAAAGTCAACAAGGATCTTGCTTCATTATGACATAATTAATTATTTAATAAAGTCAACAAGGATCTTGCTTCATTATGGCATGGTTAACATGTTGTGATAAAAAATGTACATGTATTTTTTTAAACAACTGGTCAATACTGAAATAATAACAGAACTTGAATAGAACTTGAAAATTAACATTGAAATTTGATGACTTGTTCAAATTCTATGAAAAGACTAGTCCTTACAACAAACGTAACCTCTAGCGATCCAGTGGCAGCAAAGTCACCGGGAAAAAAAAAACAGGAAAATATTCTCATATTATATTGGATTCATAAGTTACATTTTTTCAGTAAAATTACTATTTTTTATGTTTTTTTTTTTACTTTGTTATTCGAGTTTGAAAAGTTTGGAACTTTTTCATCCTGGAATACTTTTTTGTCTGTTGGGAAATTTTCTACCATGGATTCATTATTTTTCTGAAAAAATTTCCTCCGGACAAATAAGTCAGCAAAAAGGTCGGGAATTTTTAAAAAAGAATTATTGTAATTTATATTTTTGATATAACGTGAAGTTTTGGAAATAATATTAAATTCTTTCAAGAAAATAGGAAAATTTAAGTTCGGAAAATGTTTCGGTAAATTTTGTAAAATGTGTAACAATTTTCCATGTTGGGAAATTGCTATTTTAGGGAAAAAATATCCAGGAAATTGTTTAATCGAAAATTGGTGGGGCAATCTTTATAAAAGCATTATTTTTTTATATTTTATGATTTTTGGAAATTTTACGTGTTGCAAATTTTTTATTCTTTGTGAAAAACATTCTTTCGGGAAAATTGTGAAATTTTTTCATAAAATAATCACTCCCCCGACCTGCGTCAAAAAGTGATTTTCATGCTAAATATTTGCTGTATTATTAGCACAAGTAGATTTATGTTGTGGCATTACTAAATAACTAACTAAGTTCAAATATCCGAAATAATCAATATTTTTTGGTTCAAAAATCACTGATTACAAAAATGAGTCCAGCGGACCACAACATATGTATTATTTAGGAAAAAGTTTAAGGTTTTCAAATGAAAATTTAAAGTTAGTTAATTATTTAGTAATGCCACAACTTAAAGCCACTTTATTTAATTATACAGTAAATATAACACATTCGGGAAAATAACCCAAAATCATTTATCTTTTTGATATTATGTGATGTTTGGGAATTTTCCATGTTGAGAAATAGGAAACAACAGAAATATTTTGCTCGGAAATTTGATCTAAAAAAGGGTTGGGAATTATGTGAAAAATTTTTAACTAAGAATTTGTTAATTTTCTTTTTGACATTTTCTAATCAGGAATTCTGTTTGAAAACTTCAACGGTTTCTTTTGTAAATAACAGAGTGCGCCAATTCCGTTTACAACAATCCGAAACTGTACAGGCATTAGCGTCATAATACTATCAGATATATTTCCTATTTTATTGATCTCATTATCTTATTTATTTTTTATATATGTTATTTCTTATTTTTTTGTTGAATTATATTAACAGATTATTCTCACACGAATATAAGGTTCTCTTGGTAATACATTTGTATGTATTAAAATTGAAAAAAGATGACGGTCATTTAATATGTCAATTTGTGACAGAAAATGAGATCTGGTTGTTCATATTATAAGTAATCTTATTTGGTTGGTTAGAGGGAGAACATATGTCGGGAAAGCAGAATTTCGCTGGCAACAGTTTGTAACATTTAGGATTTAGCAGGTTAAATGCATGGATTTTGTATAGAGACCAGTGGCGCACCACAAAAATATACATTTATAGAAGAGTTTCCAAGAAGACTGTACAGAAACGGACTACGCCTCGCGAGGATCAAAGAATTGTGTAAAATATTCTAGTGTATCACAAGTAATTAGATTGCACCTCACAAAGGAAAAGCTAGGATTAAAATAATTCTTTCGTGATTATATTTTCACCAGTCATTTTATATGAAAAAATCGAGTTCGCTATTCAAAATCAAATTATTTCTGAAAAACGTTGCGCAAAGTGTTATATCATTTGTGTTTTTTGTATTTTATGCGGAAACTTTATTGGTTCATGCAAACATGTAACATGTCATTATTTTGATAAAATATGTATTCGTTTGTTTCTCTGATAAACTAAAATAAAAATAAACCGAAAAACGATGATTCAAATAAAACATTAGCAGTTAACATTAGCATTAGGACTATTGTGCGGTATTAAAAAATAACTAAATATTTAAGTCACTAATTAAGTACCTAACCAATTTTTTATAAATTGAGTTTCTCACACGTTTTTGTAATACTTGTGCTATTAACTATGTATTTCTTGGGCTTAACTATGTAACAATTTCTAGACATTTTTGTATTATTGAGTTTTATTTTCAAATGTACTTACATAATATTATAAATCCTACCAGATTGGATTTAGGTAACAATATTTATGAACTAAAAAAGTAAATGAAGTAAATTTGTGTTAAATATATGCACGAAAACGTATTTTTTTAAAATTTAAAACAAACCAACTAAAAAAATACTATGGACTTTTTATTTGACAAATGGCATTTGTGGAAATGACGGATTTTAGTAAGAAAAATTAGCATTCAATAAATGTCAGTAAATCTATTGTTTAGTGTTGTAAGTATTTGTGTCGAATTGATTTTTTTTTGTAACAAATGTATTAATAAACCTCTTATTAAAAATCGATCTACTTGAAATACAATTAATCAATCTAATTTATTAAACTGCATTTAAATGTTGGTACTAGGTACCCATAATAATCACGGGTTTCAGTAAAAATCGGAATATTACAAACAATGGCAGTTAATCTAGTTTTAATATTCAACAAATTATATAGTTGTTAGGTATATAACTTGTTTACAATTTCAATGTAACACAGAAAAATAGACAACACATTATATTCTATAAATTGTTATCAAGTTTAATTTGCGGAACCCCATTTTCATTTGAAGTTTTTTTTTAATCTACTCAATATGCAATAGTATAAATTAATTTATTAAAAAAACCTAAATAAATGTTCTGTGTAATTATTAATGAGCGTGACAGATGTTACGCCTTTCAAAGGCATTATCAATCACTTTGAATATGTAAAAAAAAAATTTAAAAAAGACAATTCTTCAGATTTTAAAGTGCGTATGTTTTTAAATTGTGAAAATATTATTATAATTCTTACCTTGCAGCTGTCCCGAAACTAAAGATGTAATTACTAACACAGTGAACGCGATTTCCTCTAAGAAGCTCATTTTGAAAAATACTTTGAAGTGAAGTTATTTTTAAAAATCGTACTCTATAATGTACCGCACTCTACAACGTTACATCTACAATGGTTGGAAACAGCCAAGCAATCATATTTATAAAGTATTATTATCTGTACACTCGGAGCATGAAAGAGATAACGATTTGGTTTGTTTCAGTAACTCTTATAAACAGGAAAATATTTGAAATTATGGAATTAATTTGACTGTCTTCTTTGAGCATGCTGTCTGGAGGGACTTTTTAACGATTAAACGATTAACGTTTGTGGGATATGCGAGATAAACGATGATCGTTCTTGACATGACCTGACTACATACATACTTGATTCACTTGATCGTGCCATTTATTACTGATTTTTCTACCAGTTAAATCAATATGTATATGTTACCTTACAATGCAGCTTACAAACAGCTTCACAATCAGCTACCATCACGGATTCAAAACACAACCTGTGTAACTGGTTTTGCCTGCCTATAGGCGCTAGAGAGTGTGCCAGTGTGTTGCCCACCAACAGGCGCAACCCTCAAAATACATAACCGGTGTAATTGATTTTGCCTGCCTTTAGGCGCTAGAGAGTGCCATTGTTTTTGCCCACCAACAGGAGCAATCCTAAAAAAAAAAGGACAACACAACATGTCTAAATCTCGCAGTAAATTCTCCAGCGCGAAGAAAACCACATCTTCACCACAAACTAGCACTATGGACTCACCGTCGGCGACACATCAATCTATGATTAATATAGACAGTGAATCAATATTTGAATTCATCAATACGAAATTCGAGGAAATGAAGACAGTAATGCTCAATAAAATTGAAACAGAGCTGCAAGAAATAAAAAACTTCACGAACTTCATCAATGACAAATATGATGACATTTTACAAAAACTTCAACAAATCATGGACATTCCAAACACCGTCAATAAAATCAAGGAGGAACTAGCGGATAAAGAAATCAGATTATCTACGGTAGAAATCCACCTGGCGGATATAGAACAAGCAGCCCTGCTGAACTCCATAGAGATAAACGGCCTAAAATTACAGGACAACATATCCCCAGTCCACGCTGTTACACGGATCGCTGAACTCGCAGGCGTTACGATGTCCCCAGAGGATACATACAAAGTCACAACAAACAAAACAAATGATCAAACAAAAATAACAATTAATTTTAAGGATACCACAAAAGCACAAACCATGTTAGCATCCAAACACAATGACCCGATAAAAAAATTCAACGGAGAAGGAGCCAAATATGTTTATCTTAATGCGGCATTAACCCAATATTACAAAAATCTGCACTGGAACACCAGAAAAAGAGCCCAAGAAAAAGACTACAAATATGTTTGGGTAAAATCAGGAAAAATTCTCGTCAGAAAATCCAAAGACTCAAAGGTTATGGAAATAAAACACCTAAACGATATATCTAATAAACTGACATAAACACGACTACATCTAACACAACCTCACATCACATACTTACACAAATACACACCAACATGGCAGATTACATGGAATATATAGATTCGGACAATCAACACTACTGTGAAAGTACAAATGATATTAACCTCTGGACCAAATTCACAAAAGAAAAACATAGAATCAATATATTACACCAAAACATTAGATCGATCAATAAAAATTTTGATGAATTTTTTATATACCTCCAACAGCTTGAAAATAATTTTGATGTCATTGTACTGACAGAATGCTGGTTGAATGACAACTACATACCAAAAACAATCAAAAACTATAATACACACCATACAAAAATACACAAAAACCAAAATGATGGTATAGTTATATACGTCAGTGATAAAAATAACACAACCATTCAAGAAATAAACATAATCGACTCCAACTGCATACAAATTACATATAGAAAAGAAACATGTATCCTAGCTATGTACAGATCTCCATCCAAAAACAACATCACAAATTTCTTAACTGATCTTAACAATACATTAAATGATCTCAACAAATACAAAAATATCATCATCATAGGAGATCTTAATATAAACATTCTACAAAACGGACACCCACAAAACATAGAATACCTAGCAATACTAGCACAACACGGACTGGAGCCAATAATAAAGGTCCCAACACGGGTCACACAAAACACTAAAAGCTGCATAGACCATATAATGATCAAGACAAAACTAAAAACCAAAACAGTAGTACTTGAAAGCACAATCACTGATCACTACATGAATATGATAGCAATAGACACCGAAAACACTACTTCGAAACAACATAAAATATTTACAAAAAAAATAATTGACTACTCAAACTTAAAAGAAAAACTCCAAAAAATAAACTGGAATACATTATACCAAATAGATAATGTCGAGGAAGCCTGGAATACATTTACAAATACGCTAACGCAAGAAATAAATAATTACACTACAATAAAACATATAAAACTTACACACAAAGCAAAAAAAATTAAACTATGGATAACACAAGGAATATTAAACTGTATTCGTAAACGAGACAAAATTCACAAACAAATTAAACAAACACCGTATGACATGGAACAACTTAATTACTATAAAAGATATAGAAACATATGCACGAAAATTATTAGAGTAGCTAAGGAGATGTACTACAAAGAAAAACTTAAAAAAGCAAATTACCCAAAGGAAATATGGAAAATATTAAAGGAAGTTACATACACACAAAAATACAAACAAAAAAATACTATCGAACATCTAAATATTAACTCGAAAAAAATAGATGCCAAAACAAATATAGAAATGATGGCAAACCACGCAAATAACTTTTTTGCAACTATAGGGAAAGTTTTAGCGAATCGTAAAAAACACAGCACAAACACACTAACACAAACAAACAGATCAAACATCGATACCCAACCAACACAACACAGATTTATATTAAAAACAAGTTCGGAAATGGAAATTAACAAAATAATAAATACATTAAAAAACCAGATTGCTCCTGGATTAGATGAGATAACAACGGATTGCATTAAAATAATAAAAAATGAAATATTAAAACCTATAACACACCTAATCAACCTTAGCATAACACATGCCTGCTTTCCTAATACTCTTAAAAAAGGACTGGTAATCCCTATGTATAAATCCGGAGATAAAATGGAAATAACTAACTATAGACCAATTACTTTGTTAAACTCTCTATCAAAGATTTTCGAAAGACTATTAAAAAACCAAATAATAAAATACCTGGAAGAAAACAAATTAATCTCGGACAAACAATATGGATTTAGAAAAAAAAGAAGCACAAAAGAAGCTTTAGCAAGTACAATAGATTATATACATAGCAACTTAGATCAAGGGTTTAAATGCATAGCGATATATTTAGATTTGGCTAAAGCCTTTGATTCAATATGCCACAAAACACTTTTTAAAAAATTAGAAAATATGGGTATCAAAGACAAAGAACTACAACTATTAAAAAGCTACATGAGCGACAGAACACAACAAGTCAAAATTAATAACTATACTAGCAAACCACTGCCGATTACACACGGAGTTCCACAAGGAAGCATACTAGGGCCCGTTCTTTTCATAATTTACATAAATGAACTTTGCAGCATGGAAATAGATGGAGAAATAATTAGTTACGCAGACGACACAGTTTTATTATTTAAATCTAAGGATTGGAATAAGGTTTATAACATAGCGAATCTAGGAATCACGCAAGTGAAAAAATGGTTGGACTCAAATACACTCACACTAAACATATCGAAAACAAAATTCACAACGTACATCATAACTAACACAGGACAGCCAAAAAACAATACAAACACCATAAAAATACACGAATGCATAAACACCAACATCTGCGATTGCCCCCCTCTAGAAAAAACAGAACAAATAAAGTATCTAGGAATCCTAATTGACCATAATCTTAGATGGACACATCACATCAAACAAATCACAAATAGACTCCTCAGAACAATACACATTTTCCTAAACATAAGAAACATATATAAAATAAAACAATTGAAAACAATATATTATGCACTATGCCAATCAATAATAGAATATGGAATAATTGCTTGGGGAGGAGCAACAAACGCAGCTATCGCTCAAATAGAAATCGCACAGAAAACGATATTAAAAGTAATACTCAAAAAACATAAACTAACCGACACAGACCAAATATTTAAAAGCTGTGACGTACTTGATATACGCCAATTATATGTTAAAACACTACTAAACTACATTTTCGACCAAAAAAACAAACCCCAACAAACACAAAATATCACTAATAGACCGGTCAGACAAGCGTACAAAGAAAACATAAAAACTCCGACGGTAAACACTACCTTTGGACAAAGACACCATAAATACCACGCTATTAAAGCATTCAACAGTCTTCCACTTGAAACAAAAATTGAGGAAAATAAAAATAAATTCAAACACAAAATAAAAAAATGGATTAAAGAACAAAAAGACAATATTACCAAAATACTATAACATAAAAGAATAAAACATATACACGCAACACAAAAAAAAATATATAAAACACGCAACACGCACAAACACATATATATCATTATAAATGCCGATTTACATTCTCTTTTGATATTTTTCTTTTAGTGTTATAATTATATTTTAATTTTTAATCTTTATTTTTTATTTTAAATTTATCTTTATTTTAATGTTGTTTTTCTTTTATTTTTTTTAAATGTATAAATTCTTAAATTATAAAATGGGGGCCTCAGCACGGGTAAACATCCCAGTGAGGCCAACATTACTAAATTGAAATATGAAATATTGTAAAAAAAATGTATCAACAATAAAAAAAAATAAAAAATAAAAAAATAAAAAAATAAAAAATGGGTGTAGTAATTTATTTTGTCTAAATTAAAGAAACTGTGTTGATTTTCTGCAAAAAAACTCAACACAAAACGCTAAAACAGTGTATTAAAGTTAGTACAACAATACGACAGTATAAATTGATTCAATATTCTGATGTACCTAACCTACCTACTTAAAAATTACGATCTTAAAATTTTGATTTTCCCCACAGGTCCGCCGTAAGCTTGCGAACAGGGCATGCACTGCACACGGGCGGCACTTTCAGGGGGCGGCAAATACAGTGATCTCGGAATGTTCTGACTCGTTATCATTAATCATTCCAGCATAACGAATGTCATTGGATTTAATGCATGCATTGTTTAGCAATAATTTGTCCATAATTATCATTGAAATTGGCAACAAAGAAGTTTTATTTTCGGTAGATACCGATTTTTTTACCGAAATGTATCCATATCAACGAACCAAATATTTTTTGGGTGAACATTCACAAACCCCCCCCCCCCATCTCAATACACCCCTCCAAACTGCTTTCTCGGAGATAACTGTGTAAGTTTGAAATTTATCTCTTTCAACAATTGTTTAAAAAACGTGATACGACGATTATTTGAAGCATTTTCACGTATTTGCTGAGACCTCTTGGAAAGGAATGTAGTATAATCTAAGGAATCTGGATTAAAGGGAAGCAACCCACTCGGCTTGAAACCGTTCATCAAATATTCTGATTTCATTTCATCGAAATAAGTTCATTTGACGTGGATACGATTTAAGTACTTCTTTAACAAAATTACAAAATATTTTCCCTCAGGGCTTATGTCATCTTTGGGGATGCTATGTGCTCGTCTTTTGAGATGTTGAGGTTGTGATTTTGAAAAGACCCATGTTGTAGGGGGAAGGAAACAGCCGAACAGTTGAACTTAAGAGCGAGTCGTAAAAACGATCCGTTCTCTTGAGATAAATAGAGTCAACCAAGTATAAATATTAAGCGTGCGTTTGGCATGTTTTCCGACCACGTACCGGTGCCGAATACATAAATGACACTAGTTCCTCGGAGCATCTTCCATTGAAATGCCGGTAGAACCAGGACAGCATTCCCACCTGATATGAGGCTTCCTCGATTGGGGTATCCTTGTGTTGCTGAATGGTGGGCTAGTATTTACTCTTCCACCAGGGCGATAAAGAGTATCTCATTTTAATTTCAATAATATTATTTACAGTATTGTTTTATTATCACCAAGAGCGCTGCGATTCCAAAAATGGGTAAAAATCATTATTTTTAATTGGTTGTTATCCTTAGGTTACTAAAGTCAAGAGGAAAATGATAAAAATATTTTTAATATTAGTAAAAATGTATGACGTCATTACAACAAACGGTAAATACGCCTTGATAACAAACAAATACACATATTATAATAATTAATCAAAATACCATTTTAATGTAGCTGCTAATGATCTACAAATTATAAATATGTAAAATGAATAATGTAGTTAATTCTAATGACTACATTTTAGAGCTCGCATTTAATATAGTAGGATTGGAGGTATTGATTGGAAAGGATATGGGATGAAAATGACATGGAATGGAAAAGAAACGGAATGGAAATGACACGGAATGGAAATGATATGGAATGGAAATGACATGGGGTGGAAATGGCGTGGGATCCAAATGACATGGAATGGAAATGACAACGATGGAAATTACATGGAATGGAAATGACATGGAATGGAAATAACATGGAATGGAAATGGCATGGAAATAAAAAAAGATGAATTTAACGTGTTGTTTAAAATGATTTTTTTTTTTACAATAGTGAATAATAATAACACAGAAAACGAAAATAAAATTATGGATTCCATTACGCTTGATGCCCAAGAATCTGGATCAAATCCTAGTACAGTGGAAGATAGTGAAGATCATCGAAATGACACAAAGTTATTAGAAAAATACCTTTTCCGCCCCAAAGAACCTTAAAGAAATTGAAAGAGGGATGCTGAAAAGATTCCATAAGCTGTTGCGTCAAGGCAAAGCAAGATGGTAAAGAGGCAAGAGTTGCAAGACTACAACAGTAGTGTAAGAAAAGAGAATTAAGAATAATCCAATCACCATATCGAGCAGTCCGATCCAGCACTGGCGCAAACTTCACTCTCATCCTACAGATGACGGTGGTGGCAGCTTGATCTTAAAGATACCTAAATGTCGAAGATTGCAAAGAACGCTCTCTTGACACTTGTGTACCCGACATGTTCTTATGGCGCAGTATTATATTCACGGTGGCTGGTGATGGGTGCAATACAATGGAAATGGTTGCGTTATCATTCGCCTTTTTCAATTTAGTCTTGTACATTTTAATTTATTGTTACAAATTACTTGTTTTATTATATTACATTAAAAACACTGGTAAACTAAAGAAGGCTGGTACTAAAGATTAATTAGTGAGAGATGTGAAGCGAATGTCTTTTGGGTGGTCCATAAATATAGCATAGCACGGCCAATAACTGTGGAAAAGGAGGCAGAACTGTGGAAAGGGGGGCCAATAATGTGGAAGGGGGCAGTAACTGTGGAAAGGGGCAAATTATGTGGAAAGGGGGCAATTATGTCGAAGGGGGGCCAATAATGTGGAAAGGGGGCTAATAATTATGGAAAGGGCGCTAATAAATATAGCATGGAATGGCTAATAACTGTGGAAAGGGGGACAATAACTGTGGAAAAGGAGGCAGCACTGTGGAAAGGGGAGCCAATAATATGGAAGGGGCCAGTAACTGTGGAAAGGGGCAAATAATGTGGAAAGGAAGCCAATAACTGTGAAAAAGGAGGCAAAACTGTGGAAAGGGGGGCAACAATGTGGAAAGGGGGCCAATAATGTGGAAAGGAGGCCAATAACTGCGGAAAAGGGGGCCAATAAACATAGCATGGCATGGCCAATAACTGTGGAAAGGGGACCAATAACTGAATATCAATTCTTTATTCAATTTATAAATACTTAACTTATACTAAAAAATATGCATCAATTTAAGAGAAAACTAATTATCAACAAACATTAAGAAATAAATAACCGACCTATAGGTGTAAATAGTTTTAAAACAAGTTATTTATTAACAGAACCAATCGTTGTTCAAATTAAAAAAATATCTTAAATTCGGTGAATATTTATTTATACTGGGTTTTTACAGATGTGAGAACATTCCAGATATTATAAATCAGTTAATTTATGTTAAATAAATAGGTACAACAATTACAAAAATATATTAATTTTCATACATCTTAAGGCGAAGCTTAATGCCAAATCACCATTTTGATTCACCTTTATAACGAATTGGTGTACATTATGAATACCAAAAAATATACTTTAGATAAATTGAACGTTTTCCTATCGCTTCGCTTGAGTAGAATACAAATAAATATATAAATCACTCAATAAAAAATATAAATGCAAACTACTAAAAAAAATTTTTTTCAATAGAAATGTATGAACGCATAAAGGAAACAACTTTAAAAAAATACAGTATTATGGCTAAGATTATCTGTGACAGTTTCATTTGATAATTTTTTTTGCTTTCTTATATAATTATTTACAAAATAAATAAAAACCAGTTATTTGCTTGAAATCGAACGTTTCTGGACTCCGTTTGTCAAGCGATTTTAATGCCTATTACCTACAATATAAGGTATACCAAGAATATACACATTTTTGGCTTGTAGCTTCCTCTTGATAAAGATAAAACAAATAAAAATACAAAATTATATGAAAGCTCACTCAAATGACAAATAATACAAAAAAATAAAAGAGACACAAATAGAGACGCAAGTATTTTATTTTATTTATTTATTTATTTAAGGAGAAAACACAGATACAGACAGTAATTAAAAGGTAATTTTGTAAAACAATAACTTGAGAATTCGCCTGCATCCTAACTATTTCTCACTGATTGACAATACAATAAGTAATACGTAATAAAATCAGCGCAAAATATTTTTTATAGCAGAACATTTTTCTAAATCCATATAAATTATCGACGAAAATGTCTACTTCAGCACACTCTATCTAATTATCATATTTGGGTCATTTGTTAATGTATTCAGGTGAAACATGCTATGGCGTCTCAAACAATGGGAGTTGGGAACATTTAATTCAATATTGCTAATACATAATGCAGTATCATTAGTAGATGCATTCAGAGTCGCTTGATACTACTTGTATTGCAGTCAATTCATATCTCCGGGTGGAAAAAGAACTTCAAGCTACGTCAGGACGGTCAGGACTTTCTCGATGAGCCAACCTTGTTAAGTTTATTTTCTACGAACCTTGGGTTAAACATGGAAGACAACATAAGTATTCTACTTTTATGGCTATTTACATTTTGCATTCACACAGCGGTAGGCAAGATCGAAACATTTACACGACCGAAACACCAATCGAATTAATCGCTCGAAGTTCAGCGGGAGCGGGATATGGTACATTTGTATGGTAGGTAAGTACGGCTTTTGCAACAATGGACAAAACCAATGTGTTCATACTAACAATGATACATTTATGGTTTACTTGCAAATAGCGATAGGCGCAATCGATAAATCATCGATTTTTTTTGACCATCCACATTTATGATTTCTGACAAAACGATTTTGTCAAAAATCAATCGAAATGATAGTCAGAGATAATCATTTTCACAATCGAATGTCAAATCCGAGAGATTATCACGTCACGTCACCATTTTCAATATGACACTACATCGTCGAAACCTAGCGTCTATTAATTTATTGGTTTTAATTTACTTTAATAAGGATAATTTTGTAATAGTAATTTCATTTCCTGGCATTTTGACTAGTCATAACAATTTTTTCGACAGGATATTACATCGTCAAAAAAATGTTTTCTCATTTTTATTATCATTATTATGGTATGAAATTATATTTTATCCCATACTCTCAGTAAAGCTATACATATCTGATAAAAAATAATATCTTATAATCATTTTTATGTATTTTACATTCGTTTATCAATAGCAACTGTCTTTATCATAAGTCATTTGTCAATGGGTAACAATATACTTATATCAATTATTCATAGATTAGAAAGAAAACCTCACCCCAAATACCCACACAAGATCAAAATCATATCTCTTTATATTCATTATCTAATTGATCTTATAAATTTGCTTTTTCTTCATTTTTTCATTTTAACTTATTTTCAGCATCAACCTCTCTCCATCTTAAGTACTTACCATGATATAGGCCATTTTACTGTTTTTAGTATATTTATAGCCTTCAAGATTCTCAACATACAAATAACTTACAGAACGTACAATAATACGTGTTTTATACATCAATCATTGACACAAACATCACAAAAATTCCTACACATCATTCAGAACTCACTAACTCTTATATTTATATATTATATTAATTAAATTATAACTATGATTCAGCTGCATGTGAATAATTATAATGATTCCGATATTAGCTGTAATATGAACGTTGTTCTAGATTTGAATAAATTAAACAACTATAACTGGAGCTCATATAACTTGAAAATCATACATCAGAATATCAGAAGTATATCGAATCTTGATGATTTTACAATTTTTCTGAATCAATTTAATTCCTATTTTAATGTTATCATATTAACTGAATGTTGGATAAACAAAGATTACACATCCAAGTCAATTCCCAATTACTCTGAACAACACACCAAATTCAAACTCAACAAATCAAGCCGGATTGTTATATATATTAGACGGTCTACAAGCTCAAGTAGAAGAAATTTCATTATCGCAATCAAACTGGATGAAAATAATATTGAATAATATTATGTGTATATTTGCTATCTACAGGTCACCCTCTTTCCAAAATATAGACCCCTTCCTGAATTCATTACAATCAATCATAAATAATTAAAAAAATCTAGAAAGACAAATCATTATAGGAGATATTAACATTAATACCCTCCCGGATTACCATCGTCAAACAAACGATTATCTTTGTCTGCTTGCGGAAAATGGTTTCACTCAGACAATTAACAGCATTACTCGTGAACAGGGCCTGAGTAAATCCTGTATAGATCATATCAATGTGAAAAAATTAATTTTATCGACTCTTTTGTTATGCACACTAATATTTCAGACCATTACACAACAGCGATTTGCCTCAAAGAAAAGCCCCATACCTCTACTTAAATTAAATTCGTTTCTCAAACAAACTTCAATAATCTACTTGACGAATTGAGTTTAGAAAAATGGCATAAAGTTCTGGACCAAACAGACACTGATGCAGCAATGAATGAATTTGTTAACAAACCAAATGAGTATATTTCAAAACACAAAAGCATTAAACCCATATCTAATAAACTAATAAAACTAACGCCATGGATCTCCCAGGAACTAGTCAAATCGATCCACAAAAGAAACCAACTGCATGAAAAGGCGAAAACGTACCCAGAGAATTTGTTATTACAAGTTTATTATAAAAAGTATAGGAATTTGTGCAAGAAGTTAATTAAATCAGCGAAAGAAACTTTTTATAAAAAAAATCATTTACGAAAACAACTGTTCTCCAAAACATTTTTGGGAATCGTTTCGTCAAATAACCAAATCTAAAATTAACAAATCTTCAGAAATTAAATCTCTATACATCAACAACTCAAACTCTCAAGTCCCAAAAAACATTGCAAATTATGCCAATAATTATTTCACATCTGTGGGAGATACACTTGCGAAAAAAATTCTCGATAAATGTATGACAACAGAAACCGATCTAGCCAATTTATCTATCCCTAATCTCAGTCTCAAAATAGAATTAATCCAAACATCACCAAATGAAGTCATGAAGATAATTGACGACCTCAAATCTTCAAAAGCGTGTGGTCCAGATAAGATTTCATCAAATCTGCTAAAAATCATTAAATCATACATAGCCATACCCATTGCATTCATTTCTAATCTGAGCTTTAAAGCGGGTAAATTCCCTAATCATTTGAAACACTCAATAGTTGTATTACTACACAAAAATGGGGACAAATCACTAATACAAAATTACCAACCTGTTTCCTTGCTAAATTCTGTATCTAAATTTTTTGAAAAAATTGTGAAGAACCGTCTTAGTCATTATCTTGAAAATAACAACATCCTTTCTAGCAGACAATGTGGCTTTCGCAATGGTTTAAGCACTGAAAATGCCATTGCCAATTTGACAAAAATCATCTCTAATAATCTAGACAAAGGAATCAAATGCATTACACTCTTCTTGGATCTAGCCAAAGCATTTGACACTATTTCACACAAAATTCTGCTGAGTAAACTACAGAGAATCGGTATCCAGGGGCAACTTTTAAAATGGTTGGTCAGCTACCTAGAAAATAGGAGCCAAAGAATGGAAATTAACGGTACTCTAAGCGATCCAGCCAATATAAAATTCGGTGTACCTCAAGGAAGTACGCTAGGACCACTTTTGTTTAATGTTTATATAAATGAGTTATGTAATAGTTGCTTTGCAGACCATATAATTACCTTTGCAGATGATACAGTATTATTATTTGAAGGAAAAACCTGGGAAAAAAACTCACAGTAAAGCAGAAATTGGCATTAACAAAGTAAAAAAGTGGCTAGACAGCAATCTCCTCACTCTAAACTCGGATAAAACTACATCCTTCTGCTTCAGCGCAACTCAAGCGGGTCAACCTAAAGTGATGCATAGCATTTTTGTACACCATTGCAATGCCATAAATGTATGTAAATGTAGTACCTTAGAATGTGTGGACAGTACTAAATATCTAAGAATTATCATAAACAAATTTCTGAGGTGGGATAAACAAATAGATTTAACTTCCTCAAAAGTCAGGAAACTTACACATCTTTTCAGGGCTATTAGAAATATTCTCTGCATTAAAGACATGAAAAGAATTTACTTTGCCATGTGTAATTCCTTATTAGATTATGCTTCCTTAGGTTGGGGCGGTTGTACTAAAACAATACTTGATCCCTTAGCAAAAGCTCAGAAATCACTTCTTAAAGTTATACTTAAAAAACCATTCAGATACCCCAGTGATTCGTTGTTCGAAGAGTTTCGTGTTCTAGATGTAAGCAGAGGCGGATTTGCCGTCTTGGCCGCCCTAGGCATCATATTGACCAGAAGTATTCAAACTTTTCAGTAAGTTCCTAGGGTCAAAACCGTTTTAATTTTCCTGCCATTATCATTCATGGTTCATGGGGTGAGATTTGTCCAGGTCTTGGCGGCGGATACGTCTGCCCACTTGCTGCGTGGCGGGCCGGATCGAGAGAGACTGGGTGAGGGAGGCCTTTTGACCTTTCCAGCCGGACTATCTTGACCCATCGCCTTGCACCGCAGTTGGAGGGATGTATTCATACGTCCCGTCACTCCTGGACACACTAATCCCCAGATTCCTACCCACCCCTCATACATTTTCCTTTTCAGAACTTCCTATCCTTCCCTTCCTTAAAAATACCCTCCACACAGCATCACCTAAGATGACATAGGTCGTGAGGGAAAATATTTTCCTCAAAGCCTCCTGTGTGGAATTAATGTAAAAAAATACGCTTGCTAAATTCGCTAGTTCAATTACTGTATAATTGTCGATTGTCGCAGGCCGGATTGATGACATTGGCGGGCCGTTGTTTGGAGACCCCTGATATAGACTATAGACTACATAATGAATTTACTTTATTGACTAACTTTTATCGAAATCGATTAAGAAATTTAGTTAACTATAATAGCTGCTAGTTTGTAATACTTTCTAAGGTTTCAAGGATTTGAATAAAACATTTAAAACAGTTTTAGGTTCAATTTATTTAACTAGTTTCAGGTTTATTCTCAAACAATAATATATAAGTGTTTCCACAGTTTTTTTTCACAGCATGATAGGTGTGGCGAGGGTGGCTGCGGGGCGTGGGGGTGCGCTGTGTGCTGCGTGTGAACACGCTCTTGCATATCGCTATTTCGTACGTAGAATATTTAGGTCCTTAGGAAGTAATTTCTTGTTATCATCTGTGACTTTTTTGTCACGATTGGCCGCCCCTAATATCTGGCCGCCCTAGGCCCGGGCCTACATAGGCCTAAGGGCAAATCCACCTCTGGATGTAAGGCAATTATACATGAGGAAAATCATATTACATACCCAAAGAACGCGTCACCAATACACTTCCGTACTCCATTATCACGATACTAGACATGCTAAGAGGAACCCAGTTGTTTCTCCCACCACTTCTTCATCCTTAGCTCAAAGACAATTCTCATACTTAGGCCCTAAATTGCTTAACCCGGCGATACTCGCTACCGGGTAAAAAATACCACAGAGTACAAAAAATTGGTTGTATTTTTTTTTCTACGCGTTCTGGCAACCCAAGATTCTAAGTACCTTCAAGCCGATAGTTCACACGCCCTCACCCCGCGCGGCGGTCAGTTCGCGCACGGCGCTTGTTAACGACGGACGTGTAAAGTGAGTATGGGCAAAAAATACCCGGTAGCGACGATCCTTGTTCCATTATTTTTCGATATGTTTACGACTATGTTTTTTGTTTTAGAGCTGTAATACAATGAGTATTCCTCTGAGTGACAGTACAATAGAACAGCTGCTTCAAGAAGAAGACAGCGGAGAAGAAAATGTGTCAGAAAGAGAAGATTTTGAGGTGAATAGTGAACACGAAAGTGAAACTGAACAAGAAGCTGATAGTTCAGACGCGCCCTCAAATTCAGAAAATGTTTTTGACCGTCTACCTTCAGATTCAGAAGTTGAAGAATATGAAGAACTGCGTCCAATAGATGAAGAATATTTAGAAGATGTGCCATTGAAGTACCGGATGCGAGGAAAGTTTATTGGAAAAGATTGATCTACTCAGTGGCAAGTTCTTGCGCCAACGAAACGTGTTCGCACAAGATCCCATAATATTGTTTATCATTTACCAGGACCTATTGGCGAAGGAAAATCGTGTACATCTATGTTAGAAGCCTGGGATCTTATGATTCCGGAAACTTGCCTACATTGTAAGAGTACAGACATTGTGGAACTTAGAGCTCTTTTAGGATTACTATATTTCTGCGGAAGACTGAGAAGCGGTCACCTGAATACAAGAGATCTCTGGGAAAAGGATGGAAGTGGTTGCAATGTATGCATTGCCACCATGTCACGAGAGAGGTTCCATTTTTACATATTTGAACAAGGGTTGAAAGAAGACAAACGGAGAAGAAAACTGGCACCTTTTCGCGAGATTTTCCAAGAGATCGTTGACAATTTCAAAAAATATTACAGCGTTGGCAACGATGTAACGATTGATGAAAAGTTGGAGAAGACTCGTTGTCGGTGCCCATTCAGGCAATATATACCCAGCAAGCCAGGTAAATATGGCATAAAAATTTTAGTGATGGCTGACGCGCGAACCTTTTATACCAATAACATGGAAGTCTACGTTGGAAAAAATGACGGTCCATATGATCACAGCAATTCACCAAGAGATCTTGTCAAGCGTTTGGTAGAAACTATAAGAAACAGCCACCGAAACGTTGTGATGGATAACTGGTTCACCAGTTTCCCCCTATTGAGTGACTTGCTCAATGATTATGGATTGACAGCACTCGGCACTTTGAGGAAGAATAAAGCTGAAATCCCACCTGTTTTTACGACAACTAAGGGCCGAGATATTCACAGCTCCCTTTTTGGGTTTCAGAAAGACTGTACTGTAGTCTCGTATGTCCCAAAAAAAAAGTAGTGCTCTTGGCTTCAACTATGCACCATGACGGCAAGAAAAGTTCTGAATAAAACAAAAAGCCGGAAACGATTATGGACTACAACAGAACAAAATGTGGTGTCGATGTTGTAGATGAGATGCGTGCTACCTACTCAGTGTCACGGGCAACCAAAAGATGGCCATTAGTACTCTTTTATGGTCTTCTGAACGTCAGTGGCATCAATGCCTACGTTGTAGTGAAAGAAAATAAAGAACATAGCGGATTGGTTATGGTCCAGAGAAGAATTGCCTTGAAAGATCTGGCTTTGAGTCTTGTGATGCCGCAGATAAAAAAGCGATCATCGGTACCTAATTTGTCATCATATATAAAAACTAAAATAAAGTTTTTGGTCAGTGACGACTCGAATGACGAACACACATCCGCCAACGCTGACTCATCCAGGTCGCGTCCGCCTATATCTGCTTCTCGCTGTGCTGTTTGTGAATAGAAGAAGGATCGGAAAACGAAGACGGTTTGCGAATCGTGCTTCAAAAAGATATGCCGCGAGCATACAACCCCAATATGTGAGGATTGCTATGATAGAGTGAAGTAGTTTCGTTTTTCGCAAAATATTTGAAACAGTTTGTTTAGTGTTGATTATCTCAATGTTCACTCAGTCTAAAGGTATCATTATTTTTTATTATTTTAGGAGTGTACCTAGTTTATTTTCGATACCGATCTCAATTTTGCCAAATATGTAAGAAAAAAAATATTATTGTTGATTTTCGTAATATAACTAAGAATTTTTTTTATTTTTTTATTGTTTTTTTGGGATTAACTCTAAATACAAATAAATAAACATTAAAACTTGAATTTGTAGTTTTATTTATGAGCAATAGTACCAATAACACAAATACATTGTCAAACATTGTAACTCAAACTTCTTTTTGAAAATAACGGCAATTAAACTCGGTGGTATTTATTACCCGGTAGCGAGTGTTCATGTTCGTAAATACCTAGCGAGTACCGCCGAGTTTTAATCTTATTCCCGATGCATGGAAATCAAAAAGTGCTAACACTCTCCGAAATCTGGTAAATAATTGGCTTCTGATCTTGGGGAGAGATGAATGCGAAAATATGCTAATTAACAGTCATTAAACTTGCTTTTCTTAAATTTCGTTTTTCGAACTACCCTGTATTTTATTTAATATATATATATATACAGGGTGTATCGGCACGTACCCGACAAACTTTAACCAGCTATTCCTTAGCAAATTTGGAGTAAAAAATCTTATGTGCACTTTGCTGTCCGGTAACGTTTTTTTTTAATAAAAAATTTACTATTCATATTTTCACCACATGTCACCACTGTTTTATCCTTTGACAAAGTTTGAAAACCCATCTGGCAAATATTTTATTCGAATTCCGTTGAATAATGCACGTGTGTACCTATATTGGCGCACGTTTACAGTCACAACGAAATAGCACGGCACCATTCGTCTCATTTTTAACTATTATTATTTAGTGTGTGCGAAAGAGCGAAGACGCTTTTTGACATACTTGCTTATAACAGCTGTTTAACACGAAACGCAATGCCAATGACAGTGATGTAGTGTGGAAATTTTAAATTTTTTTGTTTTTAATTGAAAAAAAAATGCTACCGGACAGCAAAGTGCCCATAACATTTTTACTCCAAATGTGCTAAGGAATAGCTGGTTAAAGTTTGTCGGGTACGTGCCGATACACCCTGTATAAAATAAAATACATAATAAATAAATATATATATAAAATAAAATTCATAATAAATATATATATATATATATAATTATATATATTATATTTAAATATATGTATTACAGTAAATGTATGTGTTTACCATTGTAAATTCAAAATCTGCTTATAACACAGACATAGAAATTAATAGACGAGAAGATAATGGCGAGGGGTAAAATCAACTGTTGAAGAACGAAGGGAGTAAGGCTGACTGTGATTCGTCAATAAATCAATCTGACAGTAAATAGGCATCTCGCATTATAATATCACCATTTACTTCTTAAAAGTAAAATCTGCTTTTGAATGAATAGACATTTTTACACGGGAGCGCAAATTACTCGCCACGTTATGAACAAATTTGCGAAGTCCAAATTCGGCAAAAAAAATCGGTTCTATTTTCAGAGTCGAATATTTCGTTTAAGTATTTAGTTAAGACACTTTTATAAATGTTCATAATTTACTACCCAGCAACCAACCAGCTTTGTGTTTCGCGTCCAGACGTTTCTCGATGTGATAGTATATGTTTCTAAAACTGATCTATATTATACGATGTGAATATGCTTAAAATAAAGTAAAATAATGCTTATATATGGAATGTAATACGACAATTGGGTTTATTCTCTTTTTCACATCTATTTTTACAAGTTTTCATAGTACAAGTCAACATTTTGCCGTGTTATTTCGTAAAATGAACCGATGATGCCTCGACCATAGTTCGCACAAGAATGATGACGTCACGTTTTCAAATTTCACTTGAGGCCATACGCGAGCACAGCCGGCTCCAATGGAACCGGTATGGGGAGTGGGGATAATACGCTTTTAATCACTTAGGGCAGGTCTACTAATATTCATATGTCTATGGCTTATAACCTTTCTTTACATCTTTTTATTTTATTTTTCCTTGTTTTAGTTTCTCAACTCTCTTTTAAATTTTTATTTTTATGACAAAATTTCATGGAATGGAAAAAAAGCAGACATGTTTTTTTTCTTTTTTTAATATTAACTTATTTTCAATCTTCTATCTATTTCTACTCTTCCTTTCAATTTCTTTTCTTTTTTATATATGTTGGATTCTCTGGCGCATTAATTTCACCAAATTAAAAGTAAGATTTCACGGAATGGTTGAAAAGCTTACATGCTTCATGCTTCTTTTTTATATTTATTTATACATATACTTTTTTCTTTTTGCATATTTTTTAATTCACTTTTGTATTTTTTTGGCTTATTTTTATTCTCTATTTTCTTCTAATCTCTTTTATTTCTTTTATCTATTTTTGATTCTATAGCTTATTAATTTCATCTTAATAAAAAGTAAAATTTCAATTTGATAAACTCACATGTCAATAATTTTTTACTATATTGCTATTTTTGAATTATCATATTTGAATATTCTTTTAGTATATTCTCTACGTTTATATTATTTAAAATATATAGTTAGCAACTTCTTATATCAACCAAGAAAACTTTTCATATTATTTATAAAGTGCAATAACTAAGTAAAAGTCAATACACTAGACTAAACAAGAATCGCATTTAATAAATCTGCTTATTTCTGACTGTCCTAAAACAGGTAATCTCCTAGTTGGACAGCCAATGATCACTGTCAGAGATGTGCAAAATGGGTACCCAAAACCATTTGAAATGCAAAATGGAAATGGGTCAAAACTTTTCCATTTGAAAATGCAAAATGCAAAATGGTTTTTAGAAAAGCATTTCAAATGCAAAATGCAAAATACCTATTTTCAAAATGCATTGAAAATGCAAAATGGTTTCTCAGGTTTAAAATAATTATTGAAATTTTAAACAACTTTGTCATTTAATAATGGACATCAATGTAGAACAACTTGTGGAATAAAAAAATATACATACTGATATGTACTGTGTAAAAAACAATTGAATTTGAGTGGAATATAATAGAATCTATTATTAACTAAATATTGTCATTTTTAATGATTTTTTCCTAGGGCCATCATCATTTGTGTAATAACTCTCTAGTGAGGGGACATCCACCAGTGAACAATAAAGAAATACAGGACAGTGAGACAATCAGACAATATAAAATGTTGTTTTCTAGTGCGCACCTATTATTAGACCATAGATTGTCACAGAAAACTCCAAGCAGGCGCACTAGAAAACCCACAGATAATATAATACAACTTTGAGAAAACCAATATATACTCTATATTATGTAGCCTTAGCCATTATTAGATTTTAGAATAACGAGCTTCTCAAAAACATCATCACTCGTCTTTCTTCTATGAGGTCTCATGATTTTACTTCCATTTGAAAAGAGACATTTAACTGGTGCTGATCTCGGAAGACAAGTACATTGTCACGTCTGATGTCCCGTCTGATGAGCTAGCCGGGCTAAGGCAAGGAGACATAATGTATAAAAACATTGAAGAACCTTGATCATGTTCGAAGGTGGTTAGTTTTTAGATTCTCACGGCCAAAAGCATTTTTGTTGTTTGTTTTTGGGGTGTTATGCCGTGTTGCGCTAACTCCTTCTTTAGCCGACGTTTCGGACAGCGTTGCAGTGTCCATCATCAGGGCAGATCCGGTAGATCCGAAGATGTGTAAATTTTGGTTGTCGAGTTTGTGCTTATTTATTTGTGGCCTGGGCCCGTCCAAGTGCGAAATGCCAACGGAAGTGGCGACATCTTGTGGCGAATTCTGAAAGCACAGTATTTATGATAGCCTGGGGCCCATCCAAGTGCGAAATGCCAACGGAAGTGGCGCCATCTTGTGGTGAATTCTAGAATTAGAAAACCGATTGACAGCGGTTAGAGTAGATGTACCCAGTATCAAGGTATAAATGCAATGGTTTTATATTGTATTATTATATGGTATTGGAGTATACTAAGACATGTTATTTGCGTTTAGCTTTGGTGTAGCCGTCAATTACCGGATACCAAGAGCTGTTGAGCTTAGCTCCGTCGTCTCTATTGATATTAAATGGATTTTTGTAGATTTCAATTGCCTCCATAATCAGGCGTGATCTATAAGTTTTGGGTCTTCCCAGGACCTCGGGAGCAAATCCAAAGTAATGGCCGGTTTCAATTAAGTGTTCGGCGATTGCCGATTTATCAGGGTGGCCAAGTTTACAAGCACGAAAATGTTCTGCTATCCTTTTGAAAATCGTCCGCTCTGTCTGGCCTATATAAACTTTGTCACAACCAGAGCAGCTGAGTTTGTACACTCCATCTGCTTCCAGAGGAAACTTAGTCTTTGCAGACCTCAGTAGGTCTTGGATTTTGGTGGTGGTTCCGAAGACAGTTTTGATGTTTTCTTTTCTCAACAGCCTGGCAATTCTGTCTGTCACATTGTGAACGAAAGGCAGGAAAGCACAGCCTTTTGAGTCTTGTTCAACTCTGTCTTCGTTTGTTGTAGATTTGGCTCTTAAAATTCGCCTAGTCTGACTTGCCGGGTAACCGTTGCGCTCCAGTGCATCGGTCAGTTTTATAAGTTCTGCTCCAAGTTTTGTTTCTTCACATATTCTGGTCGCTCGGGTCACCAACGTACGGATAAGTCCTCTCTTCTGCGCTGGGTGGTGGTGCGAATCAGCGTGTAAGTATCGATTCGTATGAGTTGGTTTCCTATATACGGTATGTCCTAGGCTACCATCGTGTTTTCGTATCACCTCCACATCTAGAAAAGGCAGGATTTTACCTTGGTTTTCCAGCTCCATTGTGAACTTAATTTTGCTGTGGAGAGAATTAAGATGGTCCAGGAATTCGTTAAGTTTCTCCGTTCCATGAGGCCAAATGGCGAAGACATCGTCGACGTAGCGCCACCATACTTTAGGGACAGCTGAAGCTGTATCAAGTGCCACTTCCTCAAACTTCTCCATAAAGAAGTTGGCTATTACTGGCGATAACGGACTGCCCATTGCAACTCCCTCCACTTGCTCAAAAAGTTCACCCTGAAACGCAAAGTATCCCGTTTTGAGGCAGTGTTCAAAAAGTTTGCAGATGTCTTCCTCATATATCTCACTGAGCATTGTCATTGAGTCTTCTAGAGGCACATTTGTGAAAAGAGACACGACGTCAAAGCTGACCAAAATATCTCCTTCCTCAGTCTTAACCTGCTTAAGCTTACTGATAAGATCTGTTGAATCCTTAATAAACGATTCGGTTTTTCCAGTTTGCATCTGCAGTAATCTCGAGAGGTGTTAGGACAGTTTGTATGTAGGTGCACCAATAGCGCTGACAATCGGTCTCATTGGGATTCCCTTTTTGTGTATTTTTGGGAGACCGTACAGGGCAGGATTTCTAGAGGCCTTTACAAAAAGCTTAGACCAATCCTCTTTTCTGATGCTAGATGCTTTGACTAGTTCCCTTGTCTTTAAGTCAATCTTGTTAGTAGGATTGTTTTTGATCTTCTTGTAGGTGCCGGAATCGCACAAGAGGGAAACTGATCGATGCACTGGAGCGCAACGGTTACCCGGCAAGTCAGACTAGGTACATTTTAAGAGCCAAATCTACAACAAACGAAGACAGAGTTGAACAAGACTCAAAAGGCTGTGCTTTCCTGCCTTTCTTTCACAATGTGACAGACAGAATTGCCAGGCTGTTGAGAAAAGAAAACATCAAAACTGTCTTCGGAACCACCACCAAAATCCAAGACCTACTGAGGTCTGCAAAGACTAAGTTTCCTCTGGAAGCAGATGGAGTGTACAAACTCAGCTGCTCTGGTTGTGACAAAGTTTATATAGGCCAGATAGAGCGGACGATTTCCAAAAGGATAGCAGAACATTTTCGTGCTTGTAAACTTGGCCACCCTGATAAATCGGCAATCGCCGAACACTTAATTGAAACCGGCCATTACTTTGGATTTGCTCCCGAGGTCCTGGGAAGACCCAAAACTTATAGATCACGCCTGATTATGGAGGCAATTAAAATCTACAAAAATCCATTTAGGATTTTACTCACTTATGTGTTTTGGGTTAAAACAGATCCTAAAGGACTCTCAATATCAGAAGGTTGTTTTTAATAAAAGAATATTGAAATTCACTGAGTTTATTTGAACACATTGTAATACGCGACAATAAAATTTACATAGACGATTCTAGAATGTAGACGGTAATCTAATAGGCACAACCAGTCGGGTCCAGCGGGAAATCAAGAATGATTCGGTCGGCTCACTGGCGGACCGTTGTGTTGAACACAGAATGTTGCCATAATCAGGAAATTAAATTAATAATTATTTTGTGCTGTTCGCTGTCAGGTCGCTGGTAGGTACCGTCTACATACTTCGCCCCCAGTTGTTAAACGATATATAAAGTAAGAAACATATAGTAGTATACATGATTTAAAAAGAAAAAAAATTATAAAGTTGAGAACTTGTCAGTGATTATAACACACAATTGTACATTTTTAAATTTAATACAACAGGAATTATTTTTTTAAATTATTTTCAACTGTATATCGAAATATGTTATTTATTATCTCTACATATTAATGGAGATAGTAATATTAAACAAAAATGAAACTGGGCAGTGTCCTCATCCAGTCTGGCATATTCCATTTTTATTTCCATTGTAAACTATTGTTATTACATATGGAATGCCAAATAACATTTACATGTTTACATAAACATTTGGATAGAATTATCGCATAAATTATCACATGTTATATTATATTACTACATTAAAAAATTTTATCATCTGTGAATTTGATATTAAAAAATATAGCCTAAAAGTGCTTAAAATTATAACTTAAAATTATACAAGGCTTCAACGCGTAAAGCGTAATTATTTTCAATGCAAGTTGCAATTTCTTCGCTATTTGCGGAATGGTGAAAGTATATAAAAAAAACTTAAAAACTATTAACGCTTGCGGAATATTTTTAAAATTATAAAAAACATGTTTGTACAGTTATATATTTTGGTAATATGTGATACATTGTTTTACATGAACAATATAAGACATATTATTAAGCTATTATATATTTAGGACATTAGCGTGGTGTGACATTTCTAAGTATAGGTATATAAGATTTGCTTATACATATCTAAGTACATAGGTTAGTTAGATCATTTATTTATTTTTTAGGAAAAGAAATGCCTTTTTATGCTTTAAACTGTCCTAATCTGTCTGGGAAATGAACTCTTCGACCAGATTTTGTGGTTCTGATTATTTCTGGTAATACTGGAACAGATGTAGGAACAGATACATTTTCTTCTGCAGGAACAAAAGCAGGTTTGAGGCGGTCTATTGTGACACGCTTAGGTTTTCCTTTTACAGTAATTAGGAATGTTTTTTCATTCCGTTCTTCCACTTTGTACGGGCCTTCGTACGGATTCTGCAGTGGTCTTCTTCCACCGTCAGTTCTGAGGAACACATGTGTCGCGCTAGGTAGGTCTTTGTGGACAAAAAACTTTCCTGTACCATGAACACTGGCAGGAGTTGGTTTAATGGCTTCGAACGTATTTTGTAGCCGTCCGATATATGTGTCTGGTTCCTCGCGTGGTGTTGCTGTGAAGAAATCACAGGGTAATTTAAGGGTTCTACCATAGGTTAATTCAGCTGGTGAACACTTCAGATCTTCTCGTACCGTTGCTCTCAAACCAAGTAGAACTAATGGGAGGCTTTCGACCCAATTTCGATCGCCACAAGCCATGAGAGAGGCTTTTAAGGTGCGGTGCCATCTCTCGATCATACCGTTAGCTTGTGGGTGGTACGCGGTGGTCCTAGAATGTTTTATTCCAAATTTTTCGGTTAGTTTTTTGAAGAGGCAGGACTCAAATTGTCTGCCCTGATCCGAACTGATGGTATCTGGGGTTCCGTGACGGGCAATCCAATGTGTTGTCAGTGCAGTAGCGACGGTTTCTGCAGTCATATCTTTCAAAGGGATTGCTTCGGGCCATCGTGTGTACCTGTCAATCATAGTGAGTATATATTGGTACTCATTACACGCTGGGAGAGGTCCAACCAGGTCGATATGAATATTACGGAATCGATCCTCTGGTAGTAAATACGTTGCTAATGGTGCAACCGTATGTCGAGAGACCTTAGCTTTTTGGCAAGCTATGCATTGTTTGACAAAGTTTTTTATGTCTGTCGCCATGTTAGGCCAAACAAATCTTTGTTTTATGGTCTTTGTCGTTCCCAGGATGCCAGGATGGCAAACATTGTGTACACTTTCGATTACCTGCATTCGCATGCAAGCGGGTACGAATGGTCTGATATGGCCCGTTGATACGTCACACCATATTGAAGCTTCCGAGCCTGGAATCACCATTTGACATAAGGCGGGGGCGGTGTCATCTTTTGCCTTCATAAGTCCGTCGTCTTGACACTGCGCTTTCTCCATCTGCCTGTAGTCAATAGAAGTAGGGCTGTTAATCTCTTCGATTCGAGATAGTGCGTCCGCTACTATATTTTGTTCTCCAGAGATATGCCTGATGTCCGTTGAAAATTGGGCAATGTAATCCAACTGTCTCTCTTGACGTGGAGAGCTAGAGGCTCGCTTCTTGCAAAAAGCAAAGGTGATTGGCTTGTGATCTGTATAGATGGTGAAATTTCGACCTTCAATATGACTTCTAAAATATTTTACCGCTTCGAAAACACCAGTAAGTTCTCGATCGAAGGTACTGTATTTTCGCTGTGCTGGTGAAAATTTCTTGGAAAAGAATGCTAAAGGTTCCCAAGAATCGCCATTTGACTGTTGTAATGACGCACCCATAGCTATGTCGCTAGCATCAACCATTATAGCTATTTTAGCGTTGGTATTTGGGTGTGCGAGTAATGCTGCGTCAGCTAAGAGTTGTTTGCATTCCTTGAATGCGTCCGTCAGTTCTTGATTCCAAGTTATTTCCCTCTTGTCATTTTTCTTATAACCGGCAATGCAATCAAATAATTTAGTTTGAGTGTTGATAGCCTTAGGGAGGAATCTTCTATAATAGTTCAACATGCCTAAAAAACGTCGCAAGTCTTTTGCTGTTTTAGGTAATGGAAAATTTATGACGGCATTCACCTTTTCTTTGATAGGCGACATTCCTTTTTGTGTTATTGTGTGACCCAGGAAGTTGACTGTAGGTACGCCAAATTGGCATTTATTAATGTTGATTACTAGATCATATTCAGCAAGGCGTTTGAGTAATATTTCCAAGTGTTTTCTATGTTCTTCTTCATTTTTAGAAGCAATCAGGATGTCATCAAGGTATACGAAACAAAAGTCCAAATCTCTTGTCACAGCATACATAAAACGTTGAAAGCTTTGCGCTGCGTTTGATAAACCAAATTGCATGGATGTGAATTCGAATAATCCAAATGGTGTGATGATGGCAGTCTTCGGAATGTCTTCAGGTTCCACTGGTATTTGATGATAAGCCCTGGTCAAGTCAATTGTGCTGAATATGGTTGCATCTGCAAGTTTGTGTGCAAAATCATGAAGTTGAGGTATTGGAAATTTATCCGGGATCGTTTTAGCATTAAGACGACGATAATCGCCGCAAGGACGCCACTCGCCGTTGGGTTTTTTTACCATATGTAACGGGCTGGCCCAATTGCTTTTAGAAGGCCTGCAGATCCCTTGTTCCATCAGATATTTGAATTCTTTCTTCGCCGCTTCCAGTAGGGCTGGTGCTAGCCTGCGGGCTCGTTCGGTAACGGGTGGTCCTCGAGTTTCGATGCAGTGGGTCACTGAGTGTTTTTTGGCATCTGATGTCTTCATGATAGGTCTTGTTAAGTTTGGGAATTTGTTTAGAATATCACGGTATTTTTGCGATGAAGAAATTTTGGAAATACCGGATGTAGGTCCCTTATGAGTTATTCCTTTTATGACTAATCCTGTTGACTGGTCTGCGATTGTTGACTTTTTTAAATTCACCGTTAGGTTGAAATGATGAAGAAAGTCTGCACCTAGGATTGGTCTTGATACATCAGCCACAATAAATCGCCATTTTAGTGCTCGGCGTAGGCCAAAATCGAGTTCTACAGTTCTTGTGCCGTATGTCTTGATGGGATTTCCGTTGGCACCATATAGTGTAGCTGGACAGTTGTCAGAAGTGATGTTATTTTTGTTGTATGACGGGTTTCTAGGAATGACAGAAACGTCCGCCCCAGTGTCCACTAGGAATTTTTGTCTAGTTTGTAGATCATAAACAAAGAGACGACATGTGTTACTCGGAATCTCGCACGTCCCTACTGAGAGGTTCCGTTGTCGTTTCCCGAATTTTTGTTTTTTGAAATTACATGGTTGGTAACATCTGAAGGATTTTTCGCCATAACGTCTGTGGAAATGACATAATCCATCAGGATTCCTCTTGGGTGATCTACCGCGAGACCTGGACCTCGGCCTTCCAGCGGGATTCTGTTGTGATGAATTGTTGTAAGAGTAATTTCGACGTGGGCTCTGGTTTTGTCGTCCACGGAAGTTTGTAAAGTTGTTATTTTGAGACATTTTTAAACGTGACACTTCATGTGTAAGGTCGGAAATTTGCTGTTGAAGTTGTAATAATATAGAATTTTCCGTATTTTCCTTTCTTGAGGTACCCGGTTTATTTTGATGGTCTACAGCACTGCATTCGGATGACTGGTAGACGTCTATTATTTTATCAGCCGCCAACGCGAGCTGATTCGTGTCATTGTCGGTTAAAGCTGACAGGATTGCTTGGACGTGTTGCGGTAAACGCTGCAACCAGAGTGTTCTCACTATAGCACTGTCCGCTAAAGCTGGTCCGGCAAGTTCCATCATGTGTCGGAGGAGTCCGGTTGGTTTCCGATCTTCCAGCTGGATTCCAGTAAGTAGTCGGGTGAGTCGTTTCTCAGACGAATCTTGCAGTCTGTCAATAAGTGCCGCTTTGAGGCTTAAATATTTGTCAGTTGCGGGTGGTTTTGTGACAATATCGCTAACGCATTGTAGAGTTTGAGAATCTAGCGCTGCAATAATTATGTTATATTTAGTAAAGTCGTCCTTAACACGTGAATTAGCAAATTGCGCTTCCGCCTGTACTAGCCAAAGCGATATACTTTCTCTCCAGCATGGTGGTAACCTGACTGTTACATAATTGATATTTGAATCGGGATTAGTTGCGTTTGATGATTCCATGTTTTCGGTTTTCTTTGTATCCAGTTTATTCGTAGTTGATTCAAATGTTTTCTTCAAGTTGGGAATTTCTTCATCCGATATCATTCTGACATTTTCGTAGTATTTAAATGGACAAGTTTAATGCATGTAAGGCTTAAGATTTAAATACGTATTTAACCAAAATGTAATTAGTTAACATAAGATTATCTTTAACCATTCACTATCAAGTAAAAAAATCAGAAAAACTTTAATACATATGTTTAGAACCATCTATGTATTTATGTTGAAAATATTTGTAAATACTGCGTGGATAATCAAAGACGCAAACCAAAAATTTGAATGGAAGTAGTCTACACTAAATAGTTTTCAAAGATTTCGAATAATAATGTTAAATCAATAATGTGAAATAATTAATAATATAATGAAATTCAAGAATCATACATGTTTTTGTTAAGATGCTTTTCAGATTCATGTACATTATTTTAAAATTGATAACTGATTTGTGAAAATTGCAAGAATTGTAAAATCATTAGAAATATTTGCAAAATATGAATTTATTTTTAAAAAAACATTCAACGTTATTCATAAAATATTTTTTGGAACTGCATAAAATTATTAAATTTTTTATATTATTATGTAGTTTCATGTTAATCAACTGTAGGTATGACTCTAATATTGCAGTTATAATATTTCAAAAGTTCTAGAAGATTTTTTTTTATTCAAACATGTGCTGATTTGCAACATATTATTTAAAATTCATTATTATTTACGTCTAATCAATGCAACATATTATTTGAAATGCATTATTATTTACGTCAAATCAATGCAACATATTATTTGAAATGCATTATTATTTACGTCAAATCAATGCAACATATTAACTTTAATATGTATATTTAATAGTATGTAAAAACTGTTTAAACATTTACGTGACGTGAATATGATTTCTTCTTTCTTTCTGGAACTTGTAATCCCAGGATGACTCAGGAAAACTGGAATTCGCCCAGCAGATCGTCTTTCTGCATATGGACCGATGTAATGTGGCGAAATCTCGCCCCGCTGATGAAATGTATCGTGACGTCGTATTTGCAACTGCTTGAAGTGGTTGTCATGACGCAATCCGTCTTCCGATGGATGTAGCTGGTCGATCTTTCCTGGAATTAAGTTTAAAACGCACTTAATGCTCGAAGAAACAAGTATATTATATGATTAGTTGGGACATTTTATTAAAAAGTTAAAAGACTTTAATCATTTGTAGGTATTTCGTTAAATTGACAACTCGTACTGCATATTAATGCTTGTAAACACCATGGTTGGGCTGCTAAATAGCAGATCGCGCGATGCGCTTTATCTTAAACGATACTGAGAACATTTATTTTCGTTAATTATGAGAAAATAATAGTTAAAGTTACTTACGGAGGGGTATTCTGTCTCAGGATCCTTGATTCCACGCTGTCTCGACTGGATGGCAGATAATAATAATGATAAATACGCGTAATTTAGAATGACAATAATGTCAATACGTGTGAAACTTCGGGTCACCAATTTATGATGACGGATGACAATAATGATACGCATGAAACGTCGGGTCACCAATTTAGGATTTTACTCACTTATGTGTTTTGGGTTAAAACAGATCCTAAAGGACTCTCAATATCAGAAGGTTGTTTTTAATAAAAGAATATTGAAATTCACTGAGTTTATTTGAACACATTGTAATACGCGACAATAAAATTTACATAGACGATTCTAGAATGTAGACGGTAATCTAATAGGCACAACCAGTCGGGTCCAGCGGGAAATCAAGAATGATTCGGTCGGCTCACTGGCGGACCGTTGTGTTGAACACAGAATGTTGCCATAATCAGGAAATTAAATTAATAATTATTTTGTGCTGTTCGCTGTCAGGTCGCTGGTAGGTACCGTCTACAATATCAATAGAGACGACGGAGCTAAGCTCAACAGCTCTTGGTATCCGGTAATTGACGGCTACACCAAAGCTAAACGCAAATAACATGTCTTAGTATACTCCAATACCATATAATAATACAATATAAAACCATTGCATTTATACCTTGATACTGGGTACATCTACTCTAACCGCTGTCAATCGGTTTTCTAATTCTAGAATTCACCACAAGATGGCGCCACTTCCGTTGGCATTTCGCACTTGGATGGGCCCCAGGCTATCATAAATACTGTGCTTTCAGAATTCGCCACAAGATGTCGCCACTTCCGTTGGCATTTCGCACTTGGACGGGCCCAGGCCACAAATAAATAAGCACAAACTCGACAACCAAAATTTACACATCTTCGGATCTACCGGATCTGCCCTGATGATGGACACTGCAACGCTGTCCGAAACGTCGGCTAAAGAAGGAGTTAGCGCAACACGGCATAACACCCCAAAAACAAACAACAAAAATGTTTGAAGTTGTTTGGAGAGTCCGCCAGCGGTGAGCAGATTGCGCCGGGTAGAGATTCGTGGGATAGAGTGCGAAAGAGTGCGCGAGTCCATCCTCAATCATTCAGCATCCATTGAACGTTTAAAGGGACAATGATGCTTCATCTTTGCGTCACCTCGACAGCATGCTTGGCAATCCTGTGCAGTCTCCAAGGAATTACCCCTCAAAACCACTCACAAATAAAACCATTTTTACTTTCAAACAAACGATTGTATATTTTCATCTCTTCAAGCCACAACACTCGAACAAGCACAGGCCGATCTCACACAGGAGTCGAAACGTTGGTTTTATGTTTTGTAAATTTAAACGGAAAGTCTCCGAAGGATAAGTTCAAGTATCCGCGCTATCTTTTTCATTATTTTCGATATCACTTCTTTCTCGCCCAAAAACCACGCGCACCGCGGAATCGTCGTCTCGCGTATTGTCCCCGATCTACCTACCCGCGTTCTTTTTTTTTGCTCCCCCCGTCAAACCGATCGCAGGGCAGCCACACGAAAAAAACTCTCAACAAAACAATAATCGGGCACTACCCTGGCAATCCAAACTTGCACAATTCTTTGACGTTACAACATGTGCCTAACAGTAGAGTAGTCATGAAACATTTCAAAATCGGTTCTTTTGTCTTGAAGGTATTGCAAAGCTTCTAAATCCGGAGTTCCTGCTGTTGCTGCGGAAGAATCAGATGAATCTTCATTATCTTCGAAAAAAATAAGATTCATCTTGTACAAGACTATTAGTTCCACTTTGTGGAATTTACATAACATTTTTGGTACTTTCTTTTGATTTCCTTATTCGTAGTAAAAACACTGAACGGACTCTGTCCTTCTGTTCTTTAGGTGTCCACTTCATTTAAAAAAATAGATGCGACACTGTAGCGCAAATTGTACTTGTAGTAGCGACCATGCTTCCTTTTAAAACCTTTGAACAAGTTGAGTAAGTGGCGGAAACATTTCCATTCTCAATGCTGCCAATGATGGTAACATCTTTGAAGCAAATACTTCATATTTGTGGTAATGTATTGATATCTCTCACATCCCTGAAAGAAAAAATATATTTGGTTAAAATGCAGTTCGTACATATATTTATATAATGAAATAAGATAAGCAATGCCATACAAATTATCCATCTAAATCCATCTTCACTTGTTTATTCTTAAACTACTGAATATACTAACATAGCATTCTACAATTCTAGCATAATATATTGGTTTTCTTTAGGAAGCGTGCATAGGTAGATAGTTCGATATGAGATATAATAGTATTAATTACAGTACTTACATGATTTTAGATCCAAAAACACCACGACCAAAGATAATGAAACCATTGAAAACACAAAAAATTTGCGCGGGACTAATGTTGGCAACGTAAAAAAATAGAAACTGCTATAAAAATTTAATATTACAGCGTCATGGCCCCGTATTCACTATTTGAATCTGTATTTTTTTTAATGGTATCACTTAATTGCCAGGGCTCCTACCAGGTAGCAACTTGACAGACCTAAATTATCTCTCATGGCGAGGTTGAGGACCGACTGATATACTGGGCCTATGATGATAAGATGAATGGAGATAACAGGAAGAATGTTGCAAAAAGCATTTAAAATGGAAAATTCATTGAGAAAAGCATTTTAAATGCAAAATGCAAAATGGTTTTTAGAAAAGCATTTAAAATGCAAAATGGAAAATACACATTTTGCATTTTGCATTTCCATTTGAAATGGATTTATTTGAAATAAAGCACATCTCTGATCACTGTAATATGTAATATGTCATGTTTTTTAAAAATTAATAAAAAAAAAATAAAAAAAATATTTACAGCGATTCTGTTGATAATATCTTTGTGTTTGTTTGGTTTGGTTTCTTATCCCTTTGAAACCAAAGTCTATCACGGATTGAGCAAGCAGATCCGAACTGATTATTTGACTGCTACATGAAATGGGATGTACAAATTGCTAATGTTTGTAAACGTCTACGAGCTATTGTGGGTAGGATTTATAAAATAAAATATTTCGTGCCTATAAGTACTTTAAAGTTAATCTACTTATCTCTGGCTGAATCCACTATACGTTATGGAATTACTTCTTGGGGACATTCTTGTAAAACTAATATAAGCTATATACAAACATTACAAAACTCCATTATAAAATTGTTAATCCATAAATATGACAATCAACACAGAAGTAACATTAAATTAATATACAAGTCTCTGAATATTTTACCTGTCAGAGGATTATTGTTTTATAATATTGTAAGTCAACATGTTATATTGTCTGATTCATTGTATAGGGAAAGAGTTTGCCATAAACATAACACAAGATTCACTCAAAATGAAGGACTGGTAGTTCCGAAATGTACTAATAAATATGGTGAAAGAACTTTAAACTATATAGTACCCAAAATGTTTAACTTATTACCAATGAGAATTAAAAATAATAACATGTATACTGCTAATGTTAAATATAATCTAAGGAAATGGTTATTGGATAATAATGATCTATACTGATGCCCCTGAAATGGAATTCATATTCTTAGAAAATGGAAAAACAATTATTTTGTAATACCTGACTACCTACCTCTATTTATGAAACTATTGATGTACTTGTTGATAATACTAATTTGTTCATACATTTATTTTTACTTGCTTATTTTATAAGGTTTTTATGTTTTATGTTGATAATACTAATTTTTTCATACATTTATTTTTACTTGCTTATTATATAAGGCTTTTATGCTGCTATTTAAACTTTTCTGCAATGTAACCAATTTATGTAATTATGTACCGTTCAAATTGTATCTTATGAGTGTATAAATGTTGTCTCTATGTCCCTGCTGACAAACTACACAAGTAGTTTAGCGGGTTTAAATGTGAATAAAAAAAAAAAAAAAAAAAAAAAATACAAAAAATGTCGTGGAACTGTTTATTTATGCGGTTGCAGTTTGCTGACTTGGAATGATTGGCTTTGTCAACATGAGTTTGATCTCTAATTTACTAACCATCACGCCGTTTCCCCGCAGGGGTAGGCAGAGAGGACGGACCGCCAAACAACTCGGTCACACCACACACTCCTTGTCTCATTTACATTCATACATCGTCTCATACGTACTCTTCTATTATTCTGATTATTGACATTGCCCGACTCGACTATCTGATTCATGTCTTCCTCGAGCGTCCCCGACTTCTGCTACCATGATCATACATTAATCTCTGCCACGTCTTAAATAAAATAAATACAACAATTTAATAATATTGAATAAAAATCACGTTTATTTTAGTTTAAAGAGAATGGAAATTCATACCGATCAGTCGTATGAACAGAAATGTTTTTATCTGTCTTCCAGAAGTCGTGTTTTATGTTGTTGTGAACCGCTCAATTCTGTGTTATCTCTTGTATACATTTGAACAATTCGCACTCAACTGATAATTTAATGTTGCTTCAGTAATTTGTTCTGATTATTTTATTGAAGTTGTCTGCGTTCTCGTCTTCGCTAATTGATTTCTTCTCTATGTCGCTCCCAATACATCCGATTACGTTTATTCCTCGTAGCATCTTTCGAAAGTCCACTCAGAACATTAGAACGTCAAAAGACGTAAATATGATAATAGCGGTCAAGACATTAGAACGTCTTTTCACGTAAACGCGCGAGATTTTACGAAAATCGATTTATTTCCATCACTAGTATACGGATTGCCATGATTTAAAAAACAGAGTATCGATAATGAATAACGCTACGTGTTTGTATTCAAGAATATCTATGGAACGTAGAGGTGCATTATCTAAGCCGATTGGATCTGTCATCTTGTTTTTTCATAATTTATTGCGTTTCTAAATAATTTATTAAAAATATTTTAGTTTGGACGGTTAATATTTTGAGGTGACTAATAGTTTTTAATTATATTTCTTCAATTTATAAAGTGTTATTTCTTTATGATACTCAGAAAAAAGTACATTTTTCACGGCTTTGAAATAATGGTCAGCGATTTTTACATATTTTTGACGTTTTCATAAAATGTATATTTAGAAACGCAAATATTTACGTATAATAACACAATACGATAGTGAATTTTATAATCTTTCCAAAACATTTTTTTGAATGAGGTTACGTTTCCCAAAACGTGAGTTATGAAGCTTTTAGCAAAACTCGTAAATAACACAAAAATTTTCACGTTTCGACAGTTCTCAAAGGAACACACATTAAATAAAAGTCTTTGTCTGAGAGGTTCGGACTGTGCGCTTTCTTTATTTAGCCTACTATCTCTTTAGCGCTTGTTAATTTCTTCACGGTGTTTTTCACGATATCTTTGTTGCCGCGCTTTTTTTAGAGCGTGCTTATTGTCCAATCTGAAGTTACAAAATTTTGATTTAAAATGATAACAAAACACAAGAAATCTATGTGATGAAATGTTTCATAAATATCATTACCTGTCTGATACATTGTGTCTTTGATTTGATTTGATGGATTGATTTGGCTCGTTATGAGATTCAATTATAATGTCACCTATCTCCTGTGAAGTAGATATGAGCGCTGAAAATAATTATGTAATCTCATTAGTGTTGAAATGAAATACACGTGCGTGCCCGAGGGAGAGAGAGAGAGCAATGCAAATGAGGATAGTGATATTGAGCACGTGGGTATACCAATCCCACGTTTTACCAACACATGCGCAGCAAGTTACCCATTTGCTGATATTTGTACATTTTGGAGGAGGCCCACCACTTTCCCGCCCTGTTTTAGGTACTGATGGTACCCCTTCAGAGCTCTCGCAAGGACGCTAATTTTTGAAAAAACGAATCTACATTTAAAATTTCAAAACAAGACCTCCAAAATGTCCATGCATACGATGTTATTCGCAGTATGCAAGTGCTGTGTTTTAATAATTTTAGTAAGTTCTATTATACTTGGTTAATATAATAAAAACACATTTACAAAATGTCAACAATAGGTAGAGAAGAATTAAAATAATACACAGCCACCTACAAAAAGAACAAAAAAGAAAAATGGTAAAGTATGCGCCTCTTTCTGTGGTGAAGGGGGTGTCGATACCCACTAACAGGCAGACCTAGGGAGAGAAAGCTGGGCGTTGGATTGGCTTCACGAGAATCAGGTTCCGCGCCCCTAAGCCAGGAAACCGGTTGTGCCTCGACGAGAAGTGTGAGTTGGGGTTGGGAATATCCCGAAGACCATGAGGAGAAAGCGTCGGAATACCTGGAGGCAGGGCGGAAGGTCGTCAATCCACGTTCGGCCCATCCTCAGTCCAGTTCCTGACCTCAGGGGAGGCGCTGCGAGTAGACGATGACACAGATCCCTCATCGTGATTTGATCTTGAAGTTTGATATGCACGGACGAGGTCTTCTGTCACCCCAGAGTTGGGGTACGCCGGACTGACACAAGAAAAATATAAGTTCAGTGCTACTACCAGCAAGCAGGTCACTCTATAGTAGAAAAGAAAGAACAAGATACAAAGCAGTGTATAAAAATAAAAAATAAAATCTTAAAAAAATTATAAGCAGAATCAGTCTGTTACAAAATATCCAAAATAACCTGCAATAAGAGATAGAAAGTAAACATTAGATGCAAATAATAAACATTAGTATAATCAGGAACAGAAAATTTGTAGAATGCTAATTAATACAGTAAATAAACAGAAAGAAAAAGAAAAAAAACAGTTATAAATATGTACATGAAAACAATTGTCTCGTAGTCCATTGTGTCCAGGAGCAACACCTGGCGTTAAAGCTATCGATTTTAGTCTAGTACTCGACTCTAAGATCAGACCATCTCTCAACCCAGATCTTTGTATACTTCCTCAGACACTCGAAATTCACTTTGTTCGAGACGAGATCGGAGTTCCAAACCGGTCTCGTTGTTACTTCCAAACCGGCCAATAATTCATCTCTTGCATCCATCATAATCTCACAGTGCCACAAAATGTGCTCAGCGGTTTGATCAGAACTACCACACGCGCAGTTTGGATGTGGGGACAGGGAGAGTCTATGTAGTCTCCCCCTGAACTCACCATGTCCTGACAAAATTTGGGTCATTTGATGATCCAATTTAATGTGGGCTCCTTCCATTCTGATTTTAACTGATGGGAAGAAGGAGAAAGTCCATCTTCCCATATTCGACCTATCCCAGCGAGATTGCCACTCGTTGAGTGACAAATCACTCATTTGTCTAAGCAGTCCAGGAAGAGTCCCGACACTGCCTGGCGTAAGAGTTACGCCGAGATGGGTAGCGGGGAGTCCCCTGGTCAACTTTTTCTTCGTTAAAACCTCCCTAATTTCTAGATCGATTGGCAAAATACCGGCCAACACGGGCAAAGCGTCTGAAGCAACGGTTCTATAAGCACCGGAGAGCGCCAGCAAGGGGGTTCGCTGACCCCTCTTGAGAGCCGAGAGTATAAGCGAATTCCCCAAACGGTGCTCCCACACAGAGGCAGCATACGAGACTTGCGCTACATATGTACCCCTATAAAGTAGTCGCAGCGCTGGGGATCGCAATCCCCACTCAGCTGTAGAGATTCTTCTCAGTTTCAAGAAGAGGGCCTGGGCCTTGCTGGAGACCTCTTTAACATGAGTTAAAAAGGAAGACGATCGATCTAGTGTTACGCCAAGATATTTGACAGAGTCTGCAAATTGAATAGTGGAGGCTCCCATTCTGATGAAAGGATTTCTTCCTCTACTGAGGGTGCCTTTCATCAAGAGTCCCACGGTCTTTTGGGGGGCAAAGTTCAACTTGTTCCTCTCACCCCAACTGAGGATTGCTCGCAAACCTTCTTCAGCCTTTCTTTCCACTTCCCTTCTGCTGTCCCCCGAGACCAGATACAACTTATCATCAGCGTAGTCGACCGATGTGCATCCTTCAGGAAAGGGTAACCTGGAGGAGTCATCAAAATTTATATTCCAATATTTAGGTGCCAATATGGAGCCTTGTGGGCATCCCTTATCAACCATTTCGCACTATTTTCTGATCACCATAAACGATCTCTATTGTGCGATCATTTAAGTAATCGCAGTTGATTTTAAAAAGGTCTGGTGGGCAGCCTCTATTTTTAATTTTGGTGATCAACATCGGCCACCACGCGTGATCGAAGGCACCAGTTATATCTAAGAAGATTCCAATGACATACTTCTTTGGACAGACCTTCACCCATTCAAGCGCATACATAATGGCGTGCTCGGTAGATTTCCCAGGGACGAAGCCAAATTGTCGCTCACATGCTGATGAAAGATATTGCTGCAACCTGTCATTTATTAGTGTTTCCAAAATTTTGCTGAAAACAGGCAAAAGGGTGATTGGACGGTAGGCCTTCACGTCCGTCCTGAGTTTGTCGTTTCCCTTTGGGATAATCTTGAGCACACCTCTCTTCCATTCCGTAGGAAAAACTCCTCTACGCAGACATGTTTCCATAACCTGGAACAACTCTTCTTTGGCATGGATCCAGACGTTCTTCGCTATTATACCATTAAGACGATCGTGCCCTGGTGCCTTCTTCGGACCCAAACCCTTAATTATAACATCAATTTCAGCCTTAGTTACTTTTAGCGTTCTATCCTCACTGGCGAGGATCCTAGGTTGAAGCCGTGACAGAGCTCTTATCTGTTTGTGGTGGTCGTTTTCCCCGATTACTGAGTCTAATGGAACTAATTTATCCAACAAGGTGTTTAGTGTGCTGGTCACATCGGTACTCTCAGAGTTCCCAGAGGGATTATCCGATATGACGCTAGTCAAATACCGGTCAGAACCTTTTCCCGTTTTTTCGATTGCGCTGTGGATTTCCCACGGGTTGGCGTTACCCACTTGTTTTACCCAATTGTGCCATGCAGTTCGTTTTGCCGAGAGGATAGATAATTTGAAAGCTTTCCTGGCCCTACTGATACGAGTCTTAAGAGATGTGAGCATCTCTTGCGTGCCACCAGTCCTCTTTAGGGATCCAAGTGCCCTAAAAGCCCTCTTATAGTCCCCCTTCAGCAAAGTCAACTCACTCGACCACCACGGCGTTCTAATAGCAGTTTTTGGGTTTGATCTTCCCAAAGACCGTTCAGCAGGTGACACAACGGCTGCGCTAAAGTAATTCCCCAAATTATCCGGATCGTTTGCTGCTACGTTGTGAAATCCCCTTAGAGTGTCACGTAGAGCCTCCCCAAAGTTATCCCAATTCGCCCCTGTGGTTTTGAAGTTCCAGGAGGTTTTCGGAGCATGGGTCTTCTGGACTCCCACAGCAAAAGTAATTAATCTATGATCGGAGACAATTGCGCTATCATGGACCTTCCAGTTTGACATCCTGGTCGCAACTAATCCAGAGCAAAGAGTTAGATCTATGTTGCTCTCCCCATGTATGTTTGCGAATGTGGTTAAGTGACAGTTTTCATTTAATAGTAATAGACCTTGCGCAGCAATTAGATCCTCAACGGCGTCTGATCGTTCCGTTCTATGATTATTATCGTCAAACCACATTGGGGAGCGAGCATTAAAGTCACCTCCAATAACTATGTTACGGCCTTTAAGCGCGTTAAGGGCGCGCGTCAAGCTCAGAATGTGTGGTCCGACAGGGTTGCTATATTTAAAGTAGACTGAGATTAGAATAATCTCAGTCTGGCCAAAATTAATAGATACACAGGTTTGGTATTCGTTCGACAGACCAACCAGGAGGAGGGGGCTGATCAATGTGGTATTGACCAGGACACCCGCCCCCGGTGATCTGCCTACTTCAAGCACCGCCCCTGGATGACTTACTGGTGTTCTCCCTTGCCAGGTGTATTGCTCCTGGATGAGCATAAGATCGATTTTCAGGTCGGACATGACATGATATTTGTACAGCTCTGATACGGCTAACCTCATATGCAATAGAACGGGGTGAGTGTATGCATTAAGTGAAAGAGAGAGAGAGAGTAGATATGTATAGCCGTCACGGAGGGAAGGTAAACCGAAAATGAACAAGTTTTTTTTATGTTTTTACAATTATTTTACCATTATTAAAATATATACATTTATAGAATGCGGTTAAGTTGTAAGTACCACCAATTGTTGTTTCCGTTATTTTTTTAACAGGGAGCAGTGCATTTACACGTTTAATGTTACTCATATTAAAAAAATCAATAAACAATGTATTAATAAACGCAAACGGCGCTCTGTTCGAAACGATGCTCTTGGTTTTAAAATCACAGCGATTTAAACAAATGAGGAGAGAGCCGACGAGTCACGCGACTGGGCGAATGAAGCATAGTTCCGTGCAAGAGTCGGTTCTTCCTTCCTAGGTGGCCCAGAGGTGTTTTATATCGAAAGAAAAATAAAGTATAAAATGAATACCAGGTATAGAAAGATATACACAAAACATATAATTAGACTTGGGTTAAATTAATATTGTTTGAAAAATAATATGATATTATAGCCTTCTCGTACCTGCCTTCTGTGCAGTTAAATAGACCCTCCACCTCTACGTGCGTATTACTAACATCATGTAATTTAGGTAAAGCGAGAGCTTGAAATGCTCAGTCCAGATATTGATACATTAAACAGGATTTTAGAACGAGTAGCTCTCGATGATACATGAAATTCAGTAAGGTTAAGTGAATCAAGGCTGTCTATACTACCATTTAAAATTTTAAATAAATAAATATAATAAATGTTAAGGACGGGTTTTTAACATAATTTGATCAATTCAACAAATTTCAAAGATAATATTCAAGTTGTAAAAGTATTATTCAAATTCTGTTATTATTCCATTGCTGAGAGCTTTTTTCATTCCGAGCACAAAAATGATTTCTTTCCAGTAATGGTTCCATAGACGAACGATTGCGCTTTCATAATTGCACCTGTATGTACATTCTGACCACGAAATTGGTATCTCTCCAGTGTACGAATATGAGACAGATTGTAAGTGCATTCCGAGCACGATAATGGTTTCTTTCCAGTTTGGATATCAATATGACAAATCGTTACGCTTTTGTTACTACACCTATAATTGCATTCCTAATATGACAATGGTTTCTCTCCAGCGTGAGGTCTACTATGACTTACCACTGTGCTTTTATGACTGCATCTGTAAGTACATGACGAACACGAAAATGGTTTCTTTCCAATGTGGGGTCTTAAATTATTTACCATGAAATATTAGTTTTGTTACTACACCTGTTGGAATAAGTAGGGCGGGAAAACGATTTCTTTCCTGTGAATGATTGTTTTACTTTCTGGTCTTTCGTGCAAGCAATAGACGATTTGGACGAAACGAATTCTGTAATAACAAAATAAACATTTTGAATGGCATAGAGGATATTTGACAGACGTTGGCAGGTCAGTTTTCACACAAAACGTGATGAACAAGTTACAATTGTTTTTAAATAAAAAAGTGTATTAATTTTAGTTTCCAGAATGGTAAACATCTTGGATTCCACTATTGAACCTGTGAGTTCTATTTTCGGATGATATACCCTATAATTATTTGTATCGTTGCACCTATAAGCGATCGCTTATTTAACAGAAGAAAATAAGTAAACTTCAGTTTGGAAACCAAATTAAACTCAAGTTTTGTTCGTAAGTGAAGCTTTTACCTTTTTTCCTGTAAAATATACGTGGGATCAGGACGGATCACTGTTATAGAGGCTAAAAAAATATGGATCTACACACATCATACTTAAAACCTTGGAAAAATGAGAGAGGAACGCAGAGGTTCTTCATCTAACAGACAAAAATTGAACATTGAGTACAACGGAGGTATCAATTACAAGATAACCCAAATCAAATGCTAGGGTTAGATTGATTGAAGACTCGGTAAAGGTCTTTCTTTCTACCATACCCCCATAGCGTTGTGAGTGGTATAAGTGCAGTTCTGAGCTGTTCGGCCAGCAGTCTGCACGGTAAACCAACCTCCCATAAGAGAGAGCACTTAATGCATAAGTTAATGGCTTACCTCGGCTTTGGTCGATCTTTTCCAGATATAAGAAACCCTTAGAAGAAATCTTTTTTAATGTCAGAAGAGTGAATATCAATTTCAGAGCATTCGCCATGTTCTTGCGCTTTTTCGTGCGTGCTTGGTTGACACTTGATCGCAGAAACGTCTTCTGCTTCCTGTTTGACAATTCCGTACTGTAATATTGCAGCACAGTGAGATTTTGGACTCTCTTGTTTGGGAACTGTCTCCGGTTCAGACTTTATGATACTGACATCCCAGGTCATAATATCCTTTTCAGTTAAACTAAAGTCCGCTAGAGTCCCCGGTTCACGCTTGATATAAAAAGTGTCCTCTGTCTCCCGTTTGACAACTCCATACTGCAATGTCTCCGGATCGGACTTAATGACACAGACATCTGAGGTCAAAAGATCCGTGTCAGGTAAACTAGAGTCCGCTAGAGTCCCCAGTTCATACTTGATAGCAGAAGCGCCTTCTATCTCCTGTTTGACAATCCCTGTCTGATTTCACAGTTAGCGCATTAGTCTTGGAAACAAAAATTGCATATTTAAATGCTGCGTAATTAATACAGAATACAACACTACGTGGTTCTCTAAAAACTTATCTTTCAAAACGTTAAAAATTCGCTATTAGTCGCTCTGCTCGACGCTACTCTGTTGCTGTGTGCGCAACTGCTTTTGCGTTTACTACCGCTTCTGCCTCAATATCTGTGGCTTCATACTCTATCTTGCATTGGTACATATTTATCACCAAATATTTTTATTTCGTACTTACTGACTCCGAAGTAATGACAGGTGCGGACAGGTGGGTGACACGATGCCATAAACAAATCAACCCAAGACAAACCGTGTTATATACTGTCTTGGTGGTACTCAATAATAGAACGCGTGTGCGGATAGAATGTTTATTAACGGATTGTTTACTACTATCTTCTTAGCTTTCGGTTGGGAAAAGAGAGCGAGCAGATGCATCCATCATCTTTTATACATCGATCTGTCATCTCGCTCTTACACATTCAAAAAAGCAGGCGTACCACCTAAAACCTTTCTTACATCCTCCCCTACTAAAATTGAATGTCCCTAGCTACATATAGAATACCCTATTTCTACATATTTCATATTACAATTTTATTTCATTTTCTAAAAATTAACACAACATTTTTTTTTAAATTAACTATCATATCCCGCGTTCTTTTGCTTTTCTTCTCTCTGTCTCATCGTCCGTCCACTCCTCCTCCTGGACTGCGAAGTACCCTCATCTTGGACGAAGTCTTCCCTGCCACGGGTTAGACCTGAAACATGGAGGAACAGTATTAGAGACACTTCTATTACGTAACATACCTGAGAGATTTACTTCATCCTTCGACAGTTCCATTGTGTCAGACGTACCGAATTCCGGCTTATCTCCCTCCTGCCATGAAACATGTAATTTTTTTAATCTGGTCTAAGTGTCTTTTCCACACCATATTAGACTTATTAATTTTTATGAAATATATTTTGCTACCTTTTTTTTCAACAATAACCCCAGGGACCCATAACCTATTACCCTGAGCTCTGAAATCTCTAGTCATCATTTTCTGACCTACATTAAAATCTGACTTATTTCTACCCTTATTGTCTTTTCTGATTGACTTGACTCTGAATAACCTTTTGCATTACTTCGGTTGTCGAGTAGAACCTGAACTATTCGTTCTTTCATCAACCTTCCTAGTAATCAGAGAGTCAAATACTGTTCTAATTTTCCTTCCCATTAAAAATACAGATGGTTCACACCCTGTTGTTGCATGAACGGTATTTCTATAGTCTGTTAAAAAGTTACCTAACTTTTCTTTATAATCTGAAGGAAATCCATTATTTTTACCAATTTTTTTTAATAAAATTTTTACAGGTTTTAACAGCATTCTCAGCTTTCCCATTGCTACTCGGGTGGTGTACTGGACTAGTGATATGTTCCATCCTATTTTTCTTACAAAAATTTTCAAAATCCTCAGAACAAAAACACGTACCATTATCACTAACTAAAGTTGCTGGAAAACCAAATTGTGAAAATAACCTATGAAGGACTTCAATATTTTCTTTTGAAGACAGACTGTTTACTTCCAGACACTCGATCCACTTCGAAGAAGAGTCTACCACAACTAAAAAGTTTTTATTATGTAAGCTACCATGATCAATATGCACCCTGAACCATACTTCAGGTTCATAAGGCCATACTGCTAATGAACTCTTTTGTGATTCTAGTTTAATTTCTAAACAATCTCTACAATTTTCTGTTATTTTCTCCAAATCTTGATTAATTTTTGGCCACCAGACAAAGCTTTTTGCAATGCCTTTAGTCTAAAAACCCCTAAATGAGATCTGTGTAACATCTTTAAAACTTCTTGTCTTTAAGACTCAGGAATTACAACTCTATGTTGATATAAAATACACCCATTTATCAATGACAATTCTAACCTTTTTTCCCAGAAAACTCTAATAAAATTACCATTTTGTGCCTTTTTTACTGATGCTGGCCAACCCTCGATAAGAAATTGTTTTACTTGACTTAAAATTTCGTCCTTTTCGGTCTCACTTCTTATCACGTCTAAAGACAAATTAAACCCGTTATTTTCAAAATAATTAATGTAACCAGACTCTATATTATCTTCACAGCTAACCTTTTCAATCGGACACCTGCTCAGAAAGTCTGAACAATTATTTTTCGACTTTACATATTCAATCGTAAAATTGAAAGATCCTAATATAACCGCATAACGTTGTAATCTTGACGCCGCAATTTTAGGAATTTCTCTATTCTGACCGAAAATTCTGACCAAAGGCTGGTTATCTACAGCTAAAATAAATTCTCTGCCGTACAAATATTGATAAAACTTCTAATCCCAAAAATTATAGCTGTTGCTTCAATATCCAAAATCGAATAATTCTTTTCCGCTTTATTTAAAGTTCTGCTTGCGAACCCTATTGGTCTTTCTACGCCATTTTTAAAGACGTGGATTAACGTTGCTCCGACCCCATTCATGCTCCCATCCGTGACAAGTTTCACAGGTTTATTTTCGTCGAAATGTGTTAAAATTCTATCCGAAGTTAATATTTTTTTTATTATTGCAAAACTGTTTTCTTGTTCCGTACCCCATTGAAACCTAACATCTTTTTTAACTCTTAAACCCTACCACTCTGGGAATGTAATTATTCCTACCACGGGGTACTGGAGTACCCCGGGCAGAAAAAATTAATAAAATAAAAGTATTTGATATTTAAAAAAATATTATTTGTATTATGGCAAAGTAATAAGAAAAGACAATAAAATTTATTAATAAAAACTAATAGACATTTTTGTCGTCACTTGAAGGACAGATTTTGTATTGATGGTCAACACAAATATGGCGGCGACAAGTGTTACAGACAGATCGAGATTTTCTGTCCTTTGTGCGCGGACAAAAGCAGCAGCGACCAGGTTTGGGATTATCAGAGACCGGCCTATGATCTTCACTGTGAATATTCAAGACTGCACGTATAGTTTCTCTCATATCCCGGGGTAAACTTGGCCATTGTAATTTTGCTCTCATATGAGAGTACATGAGTGCCATTGACAAACTCTTAAGAAATTCATGCCGCTTGGTTATTTTCTCATTATCAATGTTAGTTGACAGCTTGAATAAGACCCAAGAGTTGACAACAACGGCATTTAGCAACCCGTAGAAGAGACACATGGGCCACCTTGTGGTCTTCCTGGACGTTGAGTACTTCTTACAAAGTTGGTCGAACACATCCACCTCGCATTTGGTTTTATTATAGAAATATATTATTTCTGGAAGGTACACTTCATTATCTTTGTCAGGGCTGTCATGCATGGTGGACAGCATGATTACAGCTTTCTTCTTAGCTGACTTCAGAGGAAAATACGACAAAAGTGTGAGAGGTCCGTCGTAGGCAAACATTGAGGTGCATCTTTCTCAATTTTTATTGTCCAAGTATACACGAGGAATTTCTCGTTTATTCTTCTTTACAGTTCCAACTAATGTTATCCCTTTTTCCAACTTTTTTTAACTTCTTGGCCGTGGGTATAGAAGTGAACCAATTGTTACATGTCAGTTTTCTGTTAAGACCTTGTACGGGAGCAGTCAGTTCCATGACATTATTATGACATTTTCTGTACAGAACTAATGGAGAATCTAGCACACGAACCAAGCGCATATCTTCTTCATTTATACCAGCCCCATCATTGTCAGGCACTAAATACTCTTCATCTCCTTCCACTTGATCACCGCCTTCATGAGATGGAACTTCAGAATGGTCCCAGAAATCCTCGATAACACCGTCGGGCTCATCTTCTGAATCTTCTCCTTTAGGTTTAGCTCTTCGTCATCAGAAACCAACAAAGCAGCTGCAATTTTACCCCCCCCCCCAAGATTTCGAGTCTGGGATTCCATATCTGAAAACAATACAACACCTCATTACACTGCATACACTGTCATTACATTCATAACACATTATTAGTCCATGAATGTCTCGTTACTGGGCGCAGGCCCTCTCTATCAACACTGTACTCTAGCCATTATCACAAAATAAAGTAAATCATAAATAATGTGTAAACTTACCAGAGAGGTGTCGAAAAACAACTTCAGTAATTCAAGTATAACTGGAATGAAGAACTAACACTATTCCTACCACGGGGTACTGGGGTACCCCGGAACACCTGTAGACGCGACTGCACTTGCCGGGAGGTCACGGCTTACCGACGTACTTACGCGCCATTTATCGAGAGTAGATTAGCTAGAGCGATTTTTGCAACAGTGCAATATTGTCAAAATTGTTGATATTTTAAACACCAGAGGGGTACTCCAGTACCCCAGGTAGGGTTTAAGAGTTAAGTAAATCATATAATGGTGACAATATATTTGCCATGTTTGGAATAAAGTTACGATAATAACTAACCATACCTAACAAACTTCTCAATTTATTTAAATCACTAGGCGCTGATGCATTTAAAATGGCTTCTTTATTCCACTGACACGGTTGAATCCCCTGTTCACTTATTTTAAAACCTAAAAACTCAATAATTTTTAAATTGAATTCACACTTTTCACTATTCACCGTTAAATTACAACTTTTTAACCTCTCTAAAACGAGACACACGTTTTTCTCTAAGTAGTCTTCATCTTTTCCTATCACAATAATATCATCCAAGTAGAACGTCATGTTCCGTAATCCTGATAAACAATTTGCCATTGCTTTAGCAAAAACCGCTGGCGCTGGTGACAACCCAAACACTAACCGTTTATACTGAAATAACCCTAAGTGGGTATTGATTGTTGTGAAACGTCTACACTCCTTTTTCAAAACAAACTGGTTATATGCGGATTTTAGATCAATTTTAGCAAAAACCTTCCCTCCATTCACTTTGGTCAATAATTCCTCAATTCTAGGTAACGGATACTTGTCAACTAATAACTGATTATTTAGTGTCGATTTATAATCACCACATAACCTAATGCTACCATTTTTCTTGATCACCGGCACAATCGGACTCGCAAAATCACTATATTGAACTTGCTCTATAATACAATTTGAAAGTAAATTATTTAATTCGCTTTCAACTTTTTCCTTCAAAGCGAACGGCATTATTCTGTGATTACGAAATACCGGAATGGCAGAATCTTTTAAAGTTAAATTCACTTCGTACTTGTTAAACTTGCCTAATTTATCCGTAAAAACTTTTGGAATTTTTTTTACTAATCACTCCTTTAATGTATTTTGCTGTACACAGTTAACGATCCCAGTTATTCCCACGTTAAAGAGATTCATGAAATCACATCCTAAAATAAAAAGAGACGAGCTACTGATGACAATAATTTTCATTCGGTGGCACAAGCCGTTAAACTCCAGTATCGGTGAAAACGTACCTACCACACCAATGAGCGTATTGTCAAAACTCCGTAAGCTCACGTTTTCGTGCACTAACTTATTGCTGCTGAATTTATTGAAATAACATTCTTCGGGAATTACGCTACAAGATGCTCCAGAATCTAACATGAATTTATTATTTATTCCATCGAGTGAAACTTCTATATAATTATGGCTCAATACTTAGTACATCACCAACCTTTTCATCCGATAACAAAGTATTCACGTTTTTACGTGTTGTTACTCGCTTACATTGTTTTTCTAAATCACCCTTAGTACCACAAATTTTACATACATAATTTTTGAATCTACATTCTACCGCCGTGTGATTATCATATCCACAAACCGTACAATTACGCTTTGTAACTTGATGAGACGGCGAACGTGCCCGATTATTGCTACCGTTTCGCTTGAAACTATATCCATCTCTGTTTTTCACATGTGTATTAGGTGAGACACGACCTCAGCTGACTTTTACATTAGCTAAAACTCTGTTATCAGCTGATTGAGATTGAGTTGAAGCTACAAGTTCAATACACTCTGCTACTTGCACACATTTTTCGAAAGTATATGACTCACTATCGAGAAATAATTTTTCTCTAATCTTACCGGGTTTACAACCTAATACAAAGAAATCCCTTAATTTCTCTGATAAACTATTCCCGAATTTGCAATTGCTAGAAAGAGACTTTAAACGAACAGCAAAATCGCGAACTGATTCGTCATTCCTTTGTTTAGCTGTATAGAACTGCGATCTTTCTTCAAAAAAACATTTTGTCAAATAACAATATTCATTGAGCGTAGATATCAAATCTTTTAAATCAACCTCTGTTACTTTTTTAGGAATGCACAAATTTACCAGTAGAGAAAAACAATCATCTTGCAAAGCATTTAGGAAAATAGCCCTTTTTTTAACATCCGATGCGTACTTTTCATCATTCACAAGGAGGTACTGCTCGAGACGGACCTTGAAGTTCTCCCAGTTACCGTCACGCAAACTGAAGGACCCCAATCCTGACTCCATGCTTCCTCTGCCCAGATGGTACCCACAAGACAAGAAAAGAAAAACAGAAAAACTTCCCAATGAGATTCCTCCGCTCTCCAATCTGCTCCCTGGACCCTCGCAGGAAACCGCTCCTTGACCCTTGTTGGCTGGATGGCTCCTCCCAGACCGCTCCTAAGACCTGGTAACACCGATCTTTGACCCTCGGTGCTGCTGATGGCTGCCCCAGACCACTTTTGTGGCCCGGACCCCTCCGATCCTTTGACCCTCGGAGATGCTGCCGCTTGACGCCCTGGACCCTCCCGTGCTTCCCCCTTCCGAGAAGCTGGCTGGCTCCAGTGGCTTCTTCTTCTTCACTCCTTTCAGTGAAGAAACAATAATTTCGGTCCGGCCTTTTTTACCGACCCGAACAATATGTTGCAATCCAAGCTTCCGACAATATCGCGTATTTTTTTTTCGTGCGAAATCTCGCGCGTCGATTCTTTTATTCGATGTTAACTTTTTACGATTTCCGTAGGATGCGCCACTGTTATATACTGTCTTGGTGATACTCAATAATAGAACGCGTGTGCGGATAGAATGTTTATTAACACTTTAGAACGGATTGTCTACTACTATCTTCTTAGCTGTCGGTTGGGAAAAGAGAGCGAGCAGATGCATCCATCGTCTTTTATACATCGATCTGTCATCTCGCTCTTACACATTCAAAAAAGCAGGCGTACCACCTAAAACCTTTCTTACAAACCGGAAGATGGATCATTTTTATATTCAAACTTTAGATCAGTGTTCTGTCGGTGAATAGCCATAAAAATAACTTCAATTTAAGTTGATCAACTCGACACTTGAGAGCACATATTGACAAGTGTGAACTTTGACAAAGTTGTTCAAGTTTTTAGTTAGAAATCCCGCCATTCAATTAAAGTTCATCATCTTAAATTGAACGTTCTGATCGCCGTAAAACGCTGGCCACGTTCAATACAAATACGCGATCCGTATTCATAATACCAGCGATGTCATACATAGCAATCTGCGGATTTTGGAAAAATCTACAAAAATTCATAGAAAATCTACCAAATTTTGTGAAAAACAACCGAAATCTTCTGAAAGTCTGCTGAAATTTTTCAAAATCTACCGAATTTAGTTAAAATCCACAAAAATGTACCGAAGTTTTCAGTTTTCGGAACCAAACTTTTGAAATTCCCTGCTGAAGGAGCATCGTAAAAATATAGAAATTTCATCCAAATTCATAAAGGAATCGTTTATAGTCAAAGACAGAACTTTCCAGAATCGATCGAAATCTAACAGTTCTACATTTGATTCTAACTTCGTGGAGGATTCTAACATCGTGAACTTTGAGACCAAACACGAGATTCAATCATTTTGAATACCACAGAGATATGATTTAAATAAAGAATTAAACATTATGGCCGAAATAATAATGAGGCATATTTAGTAGTGATGGGCAAAAATGAAACATTTACATGATCTAAATATTTTGATCAAAACATCAAAAGAATCGAGCGATTAATCGATTTAATCGCTTGGAGTTCAACGGGTGCAGTAGCTGCGGAAAGAGACAGACTATTGTATTATGTTGAGGTGGGAAGAGGGGAGCGGCACTTGGAAAAAGCATGTTACTTTGGTAAGGCAACATTTTGGTACGTAAGTATTGCATTTCCAAAAAATTTATTAAACCAGTGTTTAGTGGTTAAACCTCGATGAGTCCATGAGCTTTCTTTCTATCACAGCCCTTAACCGTGCTGCTTGAGGGGGATTCCTGTAGTGATACGAAGAGACGCGTTCGCCGCCCCCAGCCTGTGTTGTGAAGAGTGTTTGTAATTTTTTTTTGTCGGCACGACCATGGTGGGCACCCCGATTCCGAGGAGTCCATGGTAATCCGTAGTCCGTGCAGAGCCGGGGCGTAGGTATGGTAGGCCCGTGTAGCGGCGCAGTGGATTAATGGCAGGGTGCGACGTGGGGGAACCGGTCATAGCGGCCGGCTGCCTCGGTAGGCAGCAAGCAGTCCAGGGGTCACAGGTTGGTCACTGTAGAACTGCCGATTGATGGCTAGCCTGAATTCCTTCCCGCTGTCACTTATATAAGGTGAAGAACATTCCCGAAGATTAGTCACCGAACTTCGGTAGTGTGCAGTCGTGTTTACTTCCAGTGCTCTGTGTTTTTATGGCTTGCTGACGGCGCTACGTACAGATAAGATTTATTTATTGTTACTTTTTCGTATTCATTATTTTTGTTTGTGTTATTGGTTTGCGACGAAGTTGCGTGTATTATTTCTATCATTTATTATTTCTAAAATAATAATTACCTATTGTTTAATTTTTTTTTTAATTTGTTGAAATGAAGGAGGACGAAAATCGACCTCCAGACCCTGATTCCATTTCTAATATTGCAGACGTCTACGATTCAGATGATTCCCAAACTTCTGTAACCATTCCTTCCCGAAAACGATGACCTCCGCTTTGCCTTAATGTACCTGCTAAAATTAAATCTCTTTCACAAACAAACGAAGCCCCAATCTCTCATGGAATTTATAATGATACCATTCATACAGAAGCAAAAGCCATTGAGCTTATGTATTCTATTTCATCTTCAGCTTCATTTATTGTTAATGTCCAAAGGACTGAACAGGGGAAAATAATTCATCCCCTGAATTTTGGTAAATTTATTTTTAGCTCAAAACTCAATAACCTCGGTATTATAAATGGATCAATAAAACCGAAAGGTCGATACAAACTATCCATAGAATTTAAATTCGCCACATTAGCTAATGATTTTGTTAAAAAATAGGCTATCTTTCAAATAATAAATTTAAATCTTTCATACCTACTTTCGATTTCAAACCAGAATGGGCAGAGTAAGAGTTATCCCAACCGATCTATCAGAAACAGAAATAGTAGACCCTCTTAATGACTCTCAGTTAACTCCAAAAGTTTTAAAAGCACGTCGTTTGAAATTAAAGGATACTTCCACCGGCACCACTATATGGAAACCTTCCCAATCCGTTGTTATTACTTTTGAAGGTCAAACATTACCCGTGTATTTATTTATTATAACGCTCTTCCCGTTGAAGTTTACAGATTCCCGACGATCCAATGTTTCAAATGTTGCCGTTTTGGCCATTCAAAACCAATTTGTCGTTCCCCTCCTTGTTGCTTCCATTGCGGAGAGGATAATCCCTTTGAACAGTGTCAAAATACAACGAATAACCCGATTTGAATTAATTTTAAGGGCAACCATACTGCTGTTAGTGTGGCCTGTCCAGAGTTATCTAGACAGAGAAATATCAAACAGTCAATGGCTGCAGACAACATTTCCTACTTTCAGGATTCTATATTATTCCCTCCTACGAAAAAATCTTTGGCAGAGATAACGTCTAACGCTTCTCTCTTTCATTTTTCTTCCCCTAAATCCCCTCTACCATCTTCCCACAAAGAAACAATTTTCAAACTGATAAAATCTAATCCAAAATTTATTCCTTCTTTCGATAAAAAAACTACATAATGATCTTTTACTTAACCCGAATGGGAATAATAAATCCCAGGCTCCCAATGGGTCTGCCTTAAAAAACTGTTCCACTTCCGATATCTTACCTAAAGTCATCATTGAAAATTGTTCTTTTATTCAAACTTTAATTACGATCCTTTCAAATAACAATAAAGTACCGTCCAACGCTGCCGATTATATGAAATCTTTACTCTCTAGCCTTCCCGACGTATCCGCAACTGAGCAAAATACTTCAATGGAATAGTAGAAGTCTATTCGCCAACAAAATTGATCTTGTACAGTTACTTGATGAACATAATATTTCAGTTGCTGCCATCTCCGAAACGTGGTTAAAACCCTCATATCAATTTAAGATTCCTGGATATCATTGTCTAAGACATGATAGACTGGATGGCAAAGGTGGCACTGCTCTTATTATACATAATTTTTTCCCTTTTAAATCATTTTCCACACTCTCTCCAATAATTTTCAGATAGTAGCAGCTGTTGTATCTGATATTACATTACTATCAATATATATCCCTCCCTCTACAATTTTTGTTGAAAACGAATGGTCAACATTTATATCCCAGATTCGGCCCCCGTATATGATACTTGGGGACTTCAATGCTCATTCTCCTTCTTGGGGCAGTGAGTTAACAAACCGTTCTGGCCATAATCTATTAGATTTTATGGATACCTATAATTTATGTATTCTAAATGACGGATCTCCAACTCGTTTCACTGCCCCTCAACATCGGAAAAGTGCAGTCTATTAACCTCTTTGCTCATCTTCGGTGATTCCCATATGTTCTTGGAACATTCTTAAAGATCCCCTTTCCAGTGACCATTTTTCTATAATAATTACCTTCCACCATCTGACTTCCACGCATTCCTTTTCGATAAACAATAGTTTTAAATTTTAAACGAAAGACGCGAATTGGAGAAATTTTTCTTCAGAATTAGACTCCATTGTTCAAGCATTTAAGTCTTCCCTTGTCAACACTAGTTTACAATGTGAATTATTTCCTAACATGATAATAAAAGCTGCAAAAAAACACTTAAAAAACGTAATGTTAACATTAAGATAAAACATTCCACCCCATGGTGGGATGAAGAATGCACTAGTTCCCGTGATTATCGACCCGTTCTACTGTTGAGTTTTTTCCCGCCCTCAACTGTTTCAAGTTTTTTGTGTCTCTATGGGTAGAAATTCAATATGTCATGTCACACTTGTTTATTTTCAAATTTTAAACTCCGAGTTTTGTTTATTACATAACAGTACTTGACTTAACTTTGTGTTTTTTCATCTCAATGCGTTATTTGTATTATATTCGAGTGTTATTTTTTTTCATGTTGATTTTTTTGTTTCTCGGCGGTGATCCGATGATTTTGTCTGTCTTTCCTTATTTATGACTTAAACATTCTCTGCCTTTTAGATCTGGAATAAACAATAATTGTTTACAGTTATTCTAATATCAACGGTATAAAATATGCCATATACTTCACGATATCCGAATGCAATGTTTATTTTAGATTTGTCCCAGCTATCTTATTCTTGTGTTATTATTAATCCGATTTCGATGTTTGTTTATCCTTAGGCTTCGTTGTTTATGAACATTTTAGATGTTTTTTGTCGTCACAATAAATTCGATGTTTTCCGGGTTTGTCTGTTTATTCTATTTGCCTTTGAAGAACGGTGTCTCTGTTATCATTTTTGACGATAGGTACCATTTCTTTCGCTGTTTATGTGAATTAATAAGGTTTATGAAATCCATTTTTTTTCTCAACAACAGTAATGAATTCAAGCCAGCTTTTAAATCTATCTCTCCTGGTTTGCGGCATCAGATGTAATGATCTGCCCTTTCTACTTCAAACTTTTCCTTCTCCTCTTTCTACGATAAATTTTCTTTAAGTCCCATAGGTAACTTTTCCATAAGGCTTTGGTTATGTATATATCCGGGGTAGGAATGTCCTCCCTGCCGTCTTTCAAGCCTTTGCCCCTCTCTCTATTACACACCCCTTCAAGTGTGTACATCCTAGTTTGTCTAGGTGACGTACGACCTTGAACGTACTCATTTCACGTGACGGTTCAGTATAAAAAGGCTTCACCGAACGTTGTGTTGGTTTTTTTTGCTTCTCGGTATAGAAACCTAGTTATCTATGTATGTGTGGTATCCCTCGATTCTTTTGAGATAGAGTGAGTTGAATCCATTACCGCTGTGTTTTAAAGCTATTTCATAAACCTTATCTTCTAAGTCGCCTGCTCCCCAACTAGCTACGCGATTCTATCTATCGTAGGGTAATGTGAATATGATAAAATGTTAGATTTTATATATGTGATATACATACGATAAATTTATGGTGTTAGTTGTCGGCGCCATCCCTGTATATATTTTGGGAGGGGAAGGAGAGGAGAAAAATGAATTTTTTTCAAGCTAAGATTGGCTCCTCCTCTTTACCAAACAAAACCGATGGATGATAATTTGAACAAGGCGATCGATATCTGCGTGTCTGGATATCACAACCGGCCGGGTCTCCCCTTGTTCCAAATCGGCAACCGTCACGCCAGAATAAAGAAAACCAGGTCTCATCACCAATTTCAGAATTGCCCCAACCTCATGCACCTCCAGGAAAATCTATTTTACTGAGTGTAGAAGGGGAAAACCATGACATCCCTTGTCACGAATCTAGTCGCGAAAATGTGACACGTAAGGTCCTAAGTTACGTGCCACCTCTAGAAAACGTTGTAACTCCCTCGTCGTCGGGGATTTACATCCCTTTCTAGGTCAATAACATAGATAACACACGACGATCTTGTCGACATTTAGCCTGCTTTTAGCGATAGTTTGTGTGCCTACCCATTCAGCCAATTATCATGTGAGATATATGTAAGGTCTACTCGAAATGCCAAATTTAGGATGAGGACTGTCTGTATTTTAATATTTGGTTCCAGTATTTATTTTATGAGGTTACTAGCACCCTCGTGTATTAGGTATGGGTAACTTCTATTGAATACCTATCCTCTCAGGTAGGTATAAACGGATAATTGGTTTGATTTTTGCATTTAATTTAAAGAGGCTGCCTACCTCTCGAAAGGTACCTGTTGAGAAAAGTTGTTCGGTTGGTAGTTTTATTTCGGAGATTACCATCTCCCTCTTTTGAATCTAGATTTGTTTTGTGCATCCCAATTCGTAGCTTAGAAAGTCAAACAATAGATGAAAAGTATTAAATTAGAAAGTCAAATAACAGAAGAAAAGTATTCATTTTTTTTCTGTCTGGTTGCATCCGATCGCTTTCTATTCGGGCGGTCATACGCTAGCAAAACTTCTTATTCGACTGACTGTACACTGCCGTAGCCTAAACGCCTCTATCCATCATTGTGTTCGCTGTTTCAATTGTACGCCAGTGTTGTGGTAGGTACCCTGTAGATAAGTATTTTTATACTGCGAATTTATATTGGTTGGCCTAATTTGTAATAGGTATTTTATGTTTCGTCGGCGATTCAATACCTACCGCAGGGACAACGTCATGATTTGATTCGTAATGTTTTAAAAGAATAACAGATCGGCAGGTAGGTAAATTCTCGATATTATGACCCTCGGTCCAAGGCGTTCCCCTAAAACAAAAGTTATCGGCCTACATATGAAAAGGTCGTTGGCTCGTCTCTCGCTCACAGCTGATTGACAGTTCGCCTAGCACATTCCTTTTAATGATAACATTATTTGGGCGGCAGGTGTCGTAAACTTAGTTCCTGTACCTCGGTTGTATCCGTCTTTTAAAAGGGTCCTCTGAAATTTAATAAATAATATAAAAAACTCAGTTAGTAATCTCTCATTCTCAGCGTGAAGCTTACCTGGTTACACTATATAGCTAAATCAGTTTAATTTTCGATCTCCTCCCTATCGGCTTCTTTCCTCATTTTAGCGAAATCCTTGCAATCTATTTAATTTTGGTCCCCTCCCTACGCCTATAAAAGGGTAATTAAATAATTCTGTAAATACAATTGTACCTCCCTAATCTCTGTTGGGATTCGAACCCGAGTTTATGATTTGTTTGATTCTCTGGATTTCGGTCTCCGTGGATAGAATGCCATCTCGTCAAATCAATTCCTCCCTAGCCCGATTAAAAAACTTCCTGCCTTTAAATACGTTCACTCTGTTTTACAACGCAATCATTATTATTATTATTTTCATGTTTTTAAAACAAGTAATTTAGTTTGAACTACATATTTACGAAATCACGTTTAATTTAACACATTTTATATTATAATCGCGATCGCCCAACTCTTAGCGCCCCTGGGGTGATTTTTCACAAAACGGCGCTCTACAAATTATCCAATTGTTCCTATCTCCACTAAGTACAACCACTTTCACTTCACTCTAACACCATTTGAATTCACTAATTAACTGTAATTTCACATATCACTTCTGATTTGTATTCCTTTCTTGGGGCTGTCAACGTACCCAAGTTCAAGACTCGACTGCCTCATCGATCTCTGCTCCCTTCCCGTGGGAACATGTTTACTCCAAGCCCGCCTGTCAATAAATCTTATGTTCTTATCCCAAACAAAAAAATTTTTTGGAGCACGTTCGTTTCGTTTGTTTATTTATGTGATTATTCAAACCATCACAATCTCATCCTATCGTCCTATTGCTCTTTCGTCATGTTTAATGAAAGTACCAGAACACTTGATAAAGAACAGATTGGAATGGTTTGTGGAAAATCACAGAATTATCTCTCCTAATCAATATGGCTTCCGGAAAAAGAAATCAACCATAGATAATTTAAGTGTATTAACAACAGACATCCGTATATCTCAGTCCCTTAATTCTTGCACTCTGGCCACATTTCTTGATCTTTCGTCAGCTTACGACGATGTATTAATTAACATTTTGAAAGAAAAATTAATTAAAATAAAAATTCCCTTAAAACTAGTTCAATTTATTATTAATTTACTAACAAACAGATCCATTACTATCCACTTTTCCTCAAAAACGATAAATCGCAAACTATGGAAGGGGTTACCTCAGGGGTCCGTAATCAGTCCATTATTATTTTATATATATATAAGTGATTTAGACAGTGTAATTTCTTCATCTATCAAGCGACTTTATTTGGCTGATGATTTCCTTATATATTTATCGCACAAAAATCTACAGTATGCTTCGAAGGAATTGAATTTGGCTTTACATAATATTAAAGTTCGGTTGTTGACAAATGGGATGAATTTAGCTACGTCTAAAACCAAAGTAGTGGTTTTTACGCGCAAAAGAAAAATACCCCCCTTTTCTGTCTGCTTTCATAATGTCCCTCTTCAAATCGTTAAGCAAATTAAATTTCTTGGACTACTTTTGGATCATAAACTTTCCTGGCTCCCGCATATTCAGAACATTTCGGCTAAGTGTGAAAAGGGACTAAATATTATGGGAGCTGTTTCCAGAGTGTGGTGAGGATCTCATCCTACTACTCTTAAATTAATGTACGGTGCTCTAGTGCGAAGCCATTTGGATTATGGAACATTTCTTTTCGATCCTCTTCCTAAATATTTGGACAAAAAACTTGAAAGAATTCAGTCCAAAGCGCTCAGAATAATTATTGGAGCGATGAATTCTTCTCCAATTAATTCTCTCCAGGTAGAATGTGTTGATGCCCCCTTAATTTTGAGGAGACAATTCCTGGCTGATAAATATATTTATAAATCTTTTTCTGTATCGCGTCACCCTTTAGAACAAAGCCTGGGTGAAATGCAAATTACGCCAAACTCTGGGAATTGAATAAAAATGCTCTTTCTAGATGAGAAAAGTGCGTAGAAACTCATTAAAAAAAATTAAGGCGCGGAAGAACAAATTGAGGGAGATACAGCCGATCAAAGTTTAATAAAATCGCACTTCGCGATCTGATATTATGACCATATTAGGACAGTCCGCCGCCATATTTTTTCACTGTTGTGTTGGTAGACCTAATACTAACATCAGCTACATGCGATTGTAGCCGATTTCGTGGGGCAAATTCATAAGGCGCGTAATTATGAAAAACAGAATTAATAATATAATGTAATCAGGCACTGGAATGGAGAATCCCGCCAGGCAAACCATTTAAAAACGTAGGCTGTTTTTTTAAAGTAAAGATAACATACACAAGCCCAAGTTACCACCTAACCTAACCTTTCTAGCGGGCTTGTGTATGTTAACCCAGCGCTGGTTAGGTTAGGTTACGTTATGGGGGGGGGGCAGATCCGGCGCTGGGTTAACATACACAGAGGGGCACTGGGCACTGGGGCAGATCCGGCGCTATACACAAGCCTGTTAGACAAATTTCATAATTACGCGCCTCCTGTATCCCACGAAGTCGGCTACAATCGTATCTAGGCTTTTGTTTTGTCTCTTTAGGGATACCAACATATCAGTGACAACGGGCAGGTTGGTGTACCTGACCTGTTGTTGTCGTAGTAGTACGGGTTTCCGGGTGAGTTCATTTATGGTAGTGTGCTGTGCGTCGCGGTTCGGTTCATTGTGTATATACATATACGTATTGTTTTTTTCCTTTTGTCTGCTAATATGCGTCTTTTAGAGATAGATGCGTTGTATAAAGACACGGAGTTGTTGTTGTGTAAATTGCGTGAATGGAAAATTATATCGAGTGAGCCTGATTATTTATGCACGAAATGCGGTGGAACATTAAAAGTTGGGAAAAAGGGATCGGGCGATTGACGGCTGGCAGTGGCACTGCCTAAATTATATTAGTGAACGTAAACAAAAAAGGAAAATTTGCCGAAATCAAGTGTCACTTCGAAGTGGAATATTTTTTTCCCAGTCGAATCTCAGCATTTTTCAAATATTGGGATTTGTCCACATGTGGGTATTAAACCTTCCATTAGCGTTCATAGGCGACGAACTTTTAATCAGTGGTCAGCACACGCTTGTTGATTGGGCTTCATTTTGTCGCGAGCTTGTTTTGTGCAGCTTAATGGACAATGTGGAACAGCTGGGCAGCGAGGGGAAAATTGTGGAAATAGACGAGTCGAAGTTCGGGAAACGTAAATATAATCGAGGAAAGTTCGTCGACGGCCAGTGGGTGTTCGGTGGATACGAACGCGGAACAGGTCGAGTTTTTTTGGTACCAGTTCAAGAACGTTCAAATGACACGCTGGTCCCTATAATCAAACAGTGGATTTCCCCCGGAACCACGATAATTAGTGACTGTTGGCGCGCTTACGACTGCTTACAAAATGAAGGATTCCAGCATTTAAAGGTGAGTTTTTAATTGCAATTCGTTAGGTTTATGAACCTATACTTTAAATGTTGCGTGATATTATATATGTATATGTATATATATGTCAATCACAGCATCACCTTCAAGGATCCAGACAGTGGGGCAGTGCGCACACAAATTCCATAGAATCTACGTGGCATGCTGCTAAGGCTGTATCGTCAGGTGCCGGCAGGAAAAAATCAAGTATTGCGGGCAATCTCGCTAAATATATGTTTCAAAAACGTTGTCGGGAACGGAACGTCGATCGCATGGACGAATTTTTGTGCATGGCTCGCCGTATATATGACGCCACTGTGGAACGTCCACCCAACACTCTGCCGTCGCTTGAGGATGGGACATCTGATTCAGAGGACGATTACGAGTGAGCGATTTTAAGGTAGTATTTTGTGTTTCTCCATTCCAGTGCCTGATTATATTATATTATTAATTCTGTTTTTCATAATTACGCGCCTTATAAATTTACCCAACGAAGTCGGCTACAATCGCATGTAGCTGATGTTAGTATTAGGTCTACCAACACAACAGTGACAGAATATGGCGGCGGACTGTCCTAATATGGTCATAATATCAGATCGCGAAGTGCAATTTTATTAAACTTTGATTGGCTGTATCTCCCTCAATTTATTCTTCCGCGCCTTAATTCTTTTTTAATGAGTTTCTACACACTTTTCTCATCTAGAAAGTGCATTTTTATTCAATTCCCAGAGTTTGGCGTAATCTGCATTCCTCCCCAAAGCCTTGATTATTTGTTCAATATCTTAAATAACGAAAAAAGATCGACAGATAAAAATCGACTTCCTCTCCTTATAAAAAGTTTTCTTTCATTCAAATCTCTGTCTTCTTCCCTCCAAAATCTACAAAAAGATCCTATCCTTCCTATTTTCACCATCCCATTTGATTCTATCAATTATATCCCCAAAGTTATAACTTCAGACTTCCGAACTGATATTTTAACCTCATCTAATCAAAATATTGAGGAAAAATTTAAAAATATTACATCTTCTAAGTTTCCAGAATTTTCACTCATTTACACAGATGGTTCTAAGTCTGATAACAAAGATTGTGGAGCTGCGGTACACATTCCCGAATTCGATTTAGATTTGTCTTATAAATTGCCAAAAGAAATTTCTATATTTACGGCAGAATGCTTCGCAATTGAACAAGCTTTGAGTCAAATCCAGTTTTTCAATATTCGACGAGCCTTACTGTGCACTGATTCACTAAGCGAAGTGTTGAAAATTTCCTCAAATATCCATAAACCAGAAGACTATATTATTTATAATATCAGAAACACCCTTAAATCTTTAAATGAATTAAATTTCGAGACAATATTGGTTTGGGTCCCTGGCCATTTAGGAATTGAGGGTAACAAGAAAGCCGATTCTCTAGCTAAACTTGGAACAATTTCTGGCTCTAATCCTTTAGATTTTAGAATTCCTATCTCTGACGTCATCCCAATTCTTAAATCCAACATGATTCGCTCCTGGGAAGTAAATTGGACTGATACGAAAACCCGAACTGGTGCTTTTTATGCTGGAATACAAAATCATATTCCAAGTAAACCTTGGTTCCACGGCAAGAAAAAATCCAAAAGATTTATATCCTGTATCTCGAGAATGAGAATTGGTCATTGCTCCATTGCATCCCATTTGTTTAAAATCCGGGTCCTAGATAGTCCACTCTGCCAGTGCGGCATGGAAAATGAGACTCTTGATCATGTTTTCTTTAATTGTAAAAATCATTCATCTTTCAAAGGCATTTATCGTTTACTTATAAAAATCACCCACCAATCTCTCCTTAGTATTCCTTATTTACTTTCTCTCAACGATTCTCGCATTTTCTCAGTTCTATACAAGTTCATAGACTTGAATGACTTCAATATTTGAGATTTCCTATTCCCGTATAGATTTCCCATAAAATTATAACCATCTCCCTTAACTTTAACGGCACATAGCATTCTCTTTAGGGTGAATTGCCTAATACAAAAAAAAAAAAAAACATTCCCGAACATTCGAGTTGCTATGGCTATTAAAAATTCGTCTTTAATTTGACTCCGTATCCAATTCCCGTGCAGATATACCTAATGCGTAAAGTCTTCATCGGGCATCAACAACCACTTCTTCCATTCAAAACACTCTCTTAACACTCCTGGCACTAATAAAAACAATCTTTGAACTTTTCATCGAAATCGTCCAGTCTTTTCGACTATATAAGAAACAAACAAAACCATTCACTTTTATGGACTTATGTAGAATTTTATCAAGTTTCATTTGTAAAACTCATTTTTTCCAACAGTTTGATAATGCCTTCAGAGGGCGAAATAGCTGTCACGCGTCATTATAATTACACAGCAGAAGTTGTTTATAAATAAACCGTTTTGTAAATTGAATAGTAATATTATTGCATAAATTAAATATATTTGTATGTAATATACTTACTACAACACGTAATACCTATCATATTATCAATTCCTTATAAATAACTACAATAATGTACAGCGCACTCCTCTTCCAAACAAAAGCTAACGCTTCTATGGAAGAGTAGTATTCCAATCTCTTAATATGTGAAAACCTAATGTAAATACGTTTCTATATCTAATTACTTAATTACTTTAATAAAGAATCTGTTAAAATTTATTGATGTTTTATTTATTTACACTAGAAATTGATTAACTAACTAACTAACCATCACACCGTTTTTCCGCAGGGGTAGGCAAAGAGGGCGGACCGCCAAACAACTCGTTCTTACATACTCTTTTATTTTTAGAAATTGATTAAAATTAATTAGAAACAATTATTTTATCTTCTGTTCCGCTAACATCGCAGAAATTTAGAGTTTACAATTTCGTGCGCTAGTTACTCACAAAATTTATCGTCAGCTTTAAAATGCATTTCGTAAATCGACGATCAAGAGGCACATTGTGCATTGCATCTTCCAAATATAAAGTGATTGATTCATCTTAACTGCTAAGCATTAATGTTAACTTATCAAAGGGGTAGTCCAAGTTAAAGTAATGCTCACAAACAAAGCAACACTGAATACTGTTAGAGCTATTTTCAATGCTTCCCGTCGGCGGTTAAATTACCATTGAATGCAATCCTTTTAATCCATCACAACAGATGTATATCCAAATCAATCCTAAATCACTTCATTCGTGGGGGCGGCTTCACGCTCTCTAGGGTTCGGGGGTTGCTTGGAATGCTACAGATCGCAGCATCCCTTGCTAATTCAGTGGTCGACCATCAAAGCAATTAAGTAACGTTCATTTATATTTTTGGTTGGTAGAAAATAGTGTCATGCGATTTTTTAAACATAGTCAACCAAACAGATTTATATATTAACTGTTTCAATGTATTATCTTTGAATACTTGTAATATTGAGTCTTTTTTATAATGTCTTCAATTTTGAACAAGTTTGTTGTAGGGAATGTAGGTTGTTTTTTCAAAATAACTTTAATAATTCGTTTGTTTACCACCTTTGAAGGGTTAACAATTTTGTCACATGCACCTCCCGATACAATAATTAAATACTGAATTTATGACTTTACTAGCGCGTTTTTAAATACTTTTTTTAAATTATCTAACTTAAGGATATTTCTTAATCTAAAAAATATATAAATTAAACGGGTGGCCGCAGTCACAGTTGTCGAATTAAAAGGCGGTGACATTGTCGACATCCAGAAAATTCCGGACCGACGAGCTGGAGTCCCCCCAAAACTCCACGTCAGATATACTAATCCCCAAAAAAGTCGACAGATTCTAGTGAACAAAATGCAACTAAACACAATCACAACACAAGGAAACGGATTCCAGAGGATTTTTGTTAGAGAAATCCTTGGTCCCTATTTCAAAGATCTTCTTGTGGAGGTCTAAAACAAAGGCAAAAGAAATGGGCTTCAAATATGTCTGGTACAAAGACTGTAAAATAATGATTAGGAAAAATGAAGGTGATAGGCAAATACACTACATTAAAAATTCGATTGATCTTAAAAAAATTATTAGTGTCTTTGATTGAGAGCCCCACTTTTACCGGTCATTCACTGGGTTGATTTCCCCAATATTGGTGATTCAAATCTTATATGCTTATTTTCGCACTGCAACAAAAATCACCTCCTAAACTTTCAATAAAAGGTTGAAACCCTCAGTGACGGCCACGGATTAGTGGAGCTCTCATTCAAGGGAAATAAACAAAAACAATTGTGTGGTATAAATTATAAAATGGCCATTTACATTAATCATGTATTTACTTGAAATCTCATAACCCTATTTATCCTCCATAATATTTTTTTTTCTTCCTTCCAAATACAATACATTGTATGGATTTTTATTTTGTCATTTTTTTTTACTTTGTAACCTAGTTTTATTAATTTTTCGCAAATCTACACTCCTCTTTCATCCACAAGCAAATGCTTTTAATGGAAGTGTAGTATAAATTAAAACAGTACGACTTGTAAACATTGTATATTTATTGTAAACAACACAAATATTAAACAAATAAATAATATGAAGAACAAGGTGATCAAATCAACCCTTTTACTACATCAGATGCCAAAATTTGCAAAATATCTTATAGCAGAGGTAAAAACACTTCTATTATGCACCAAAATATAAGGTCAATTAATAAAAACTTTGAACTCTAGATACAGCTTAGCCACCTAAATATAGACTTTGATATAATTATTGTCACGGAATGTTGGTTGTCAAATATTTATACTCCAAAATTAATAAATCACTACTCTTCCTTTAATTTGACAAAACATGCTATCCAGAACGATGGAGTCGTGGTATACACAAAAAATGATCTAAACTCCATCGTATCGGAAATAGACATTATTGACGAGAACTGTATGCAAATAACATACAATAATGATACGTGCATTCTAGCAATTTACCGCTCTCCTTCGATTCGTAATATTACACCATTTCTAAATACACCTGGCTAGCTGTCTATTAAAAAGCTGAAACGGACGTATGCATAGTAAAAAAGTGGTTGGATATAAATACGCTTACACTGAACACCGAGAAAACGTCACATCAAGAATTAATATTACTGGTTAACCTCTTGACGATGCATCCATTAGAATACACTCATGTTTGAATTCCGATGAATATTGTCAGTGCCCCTACATTGAGCGCTCTACTCAGATGAAGTACCTCGGCCTCACCATTGATCCATATCTCAATTTGAATCTTCAAACTCAAATAATTGCAAACAAATTTAAAAAAAACTATGCACTTTTTCAAAATCATACGAAACTTTCTCGGCTTACAACACCTGAAAATGATTTATTTTTCAGTCTGCCAATCTATTATTGAGTATGGTATTATAGCATGGGGAGGCGGCACTTCATCTGCACTAGACCCAATCATTAAATAATTAATTATTCAAAATAATCTTTATTTTAGAGGATTTAAGATTTTTAATGAATTACCGAAAGATGTTGAAGAAGCTAAAAGCCTTGCTGCTTTTTGTGGGTTATGCCTAAATACGATAAAGAATCAGTTTTACATGTATTGTAAAGTGTCCTTAATGTAATAGAAATAAGTTCAAAAGGTTGATACTAGACATAAAAATGTAATTTTATAACTAAATAAAAAACACACAAAAAAATAAAGGCTCAGAAAACCATTATGAAAATAATTCTTAGGCTACCTATAATTACAGACTCGAACCTAATCTTCATATTATGAATGTGTTTGATGTTCGGCAGCTATATGCAAAAAATATTCAACTCATCTGTACACAAATATACATAATTCCTACGAAAACAGTTCAAATACACGATGTACCCGGAGCAACCACAAAAACTTACTACAGATTCCGATAACGCATACTACTCTTGGTCAACGACACTTTAGATACTTTGCGACAAGACTCTAAAACATTCTTCTAGACTGTAGACAATATTTTTTATTTATTAATTTTCGGGAAATCGATAGTTTACATTTAATCAGTCTGTACAAAAGTATTATTTAGTTAGGATTTGCATTTTCCTTTACAATATTCCAATCCTAACCCTTGACAATAATGACAGTGTCATTTGCGTAAGAAATAATGATTCCATTGAAGTTTCTTTAAAAATATCAAAGTAATGCACCAATGCAGTGCCTTGCGGTATTCCAAAATCACTTTTAACAACTTGTGTTCTATTGTGAAGATAACTTTTAGCCAATTTAATGCTCTATTATTAAAACCCACTACACCTAATTTTTGTATTAGTTTGACATGAGATATGCTGTTGAAAGATTTTGGAGATCAACAAATATACCAATGTACTTCAAAGACTTATCTAAAGCGTGATAAATGTTTTGGCGAATCTATCCACATCTCAATATTATGACTGAAAGAGCCCTTTCTCGAATTTCACTGTTACTTTGTTACCTTAAATGGCAAAAATGAATGTAAGGATGGGTTTATATCTAGAAATAAAAAAATTAGGAATACTAAAATGTATTGCAACAAAAAGACATAATAAAAAAATCCCATACATAGCATCCTCCTATTAAATCTGTCTGGCAAAGGGCTTGCATAGGTAAAATGATAAGGTGTGATATCAGTTGGTTCTTGATGCGAAGTAGTAAGTTCCGGTTCTTCACAGCAATTGTCCCAGTTTATATTTTATCCAAAAAATAATGCTGTAGTCCATTGCAAAATACCCTCGCGCTGCTGCTCTCCAAAAGGGTCCCTCTTAACCAATCAGGATCGGCAGATGTCATCCGATTCAATCAATCCAAAGGTCAATGCTCCATATGCAAAAGCTGATGCTCACAAAATTGGCGAATGTGGTGATCAAAGAATGGCCACTGCTTCCAATGCAAATCACAGATTCTTGCGCCCCCAGGTTTGGAAACTCTCCAAGTCAAAATTCCAGCGCTGTCAATTGGACCAATAGCAAAATGACAATGTGTAGGTACTTAAAGGTCCCACACACCAAGACCATAGATGCGATGTAAGTAAAGTGATGCACACACCTAGTCACAAATCCTGTATGTAACAAACATTTTCATTGTTTTTGCTTTAAGATTTGTCACTTAGCTTTATTTGATACTCAGCTCTAAATGTTTTTTTCTTCAATGTTTCTGGTTTTCACCTTTCAAGGGCATGATTTCAGATTATGGAAAGAGGAAAGGTGGATTAATTATTATTTTGGTTAAATTGACAAATTTCAAAATTATATGGAAGATTAGAGTCGAAATCAGATATAGAAGAGATGAGATGGAGGGAGGCAAATAGGAGGCATTCCTATGTTCTTCTTTATTCTTTAAAACTTTTCGATCAAATACGCAAGAAGTAAGGGAAAATTGAACTTAAATCGGTCACACTTACATGCCCGCAAGGCTCTTTTATTAGTTTACCTCTTCGATAGGAACAACATTATGATTACCTGAAGACATTTTCTTGATAGTCATTGCATGTACTGGTGTTGGTGTTCAATTTGGCAAACGGTAGTTTCTTAATTTCCTTCAGGACATGTTGATTGGAGTGTTTGAGAGGTTGGAAACCCTGCTCCAAGGGTGTTCCCTCTGCGAGGAGCCCGCTCATCTGTCCAGTATAGATCAGGCGGTGCTTTTTCAGATATGCCTCAAATACACAGGCAAAATGTGAATTCTCATCGACAGAGCTTCCGTGTCTGGCTCTCTCGTTGGGTCATCTTAAAGAGAGAAAATGACTAGATTAGTGCGGGACATTAAAATTATATTCTGCCCCTATACTGGGCTACTTTAGCGGTATCCGTCACTGGAATTGCCGTCAGCATTTCATGTGGGAGTAATGTCTTTAAAGGTTTGTATATTAGTGACGACCCAGACAGCATAGATAAAATGTACATCTGTAAAGATCTGCGTACACAAGGTCAATGTGAACCTGGAACCCGGTTTGATGCTGTTTTCACTCTGACGTTATATTTACTCAGATCTTGGGGAGGAATGCAGATCACGCCAAACTCTGGGAATTGTTAACCTAATCTTTCAGATTCGGATTCCCCAGCCCTAAATTAGTCTAAATCAAGTTCAATTTCGGTTATACTCCCATAAACCGAATTTTACCCTCAGATCGCGAAGTGCAATTTCATTAAACTTTGATCGGCTGTATCTCCCTCAATTTATTCTTCCGCGCCTTAATTCTTTTTTTAATGAGTTTCTACACACTTTTCTCATCTAGAAAGTGCATTTTTATTCAATTCCCAGAGTTTGGCGTGATCTGCATTTCACCCAGATCTTGCGTTACGAGGAAAAGACGACTAAAAAATAATAGTACAGATTTTCGGTTTTAAATAATAATACCTGACAACATGTACTGTTAAAATTTGTTCCTGACCCCAGGAACTTGAGAGTAACTTATTGTTAGTTTTAGGCCTTTCCCCTGAATTATCTGCTGGCCATAAGCGGGACATATTAATCTAGTCGTATTAATTCGTGGAATGCGTAACCACCAAATGTCAAATTTTACAGGAAGCACAAAAAACCTTGTATTGGAAAAAAATGAAAGACGGGGCATTGTTTTTATTTATGTTTCGAACACTTAATATATTTATAAATTTATTTTCAATCATAATACTTACTCAATTAGGATGTTACTGAGTAATTTATAAAATAAATATCGCAGTTCTGTATTGTTGTGTTTTATTTTGTGAATGTAAACTTCCTCACTCCGATTTGAAATAGAAAGCCTTAACTTACAAAACTCTTATAAGGTGTCATGCACAAAGTAGTAGTATTTAGGTTTGGTTAGTTTTCAGATCACAAAATTAATGGTTAGGTTGAATTAGAGTTTTTTTTTTCTTTCTGATGTTTGATATTTTTTATTTATAAACTTTTCTGCGCAGGGGGACGGCGCATTGTGATGAATTATTTTGGTTTATCAGTGAAAAAATAAACCTGGTAGTATTAATAGGTTGATTTTTTAAGGCTCCGTAGTAAGCATTAAAAAAGAAGAAGATGATGATTTGAAAGGGACAATAGTGAATACGAATGTTAGAGGGAGAATACTAATATAAAATACGCTTACATATAATTAAAATGCGTAAGCGAAACTATTTAATAAAGCATGAATTAATTATTTAAAATAGAGCAAAAATTTCTCGAGAAACGTCAAAGTAGCATTTAAAGAAACACTGTGAATTTTTTCATACCTATAACAAGATAAAATAACAGTAAAATACTTGTTTATAATAATTTTAGAAGCATATTTTGAGTTTTTTTCTACTGAGTCAATTTTATTTACTTACCGTCTTGGCTCGGCAAACGTGTAGATATTATCCTAAAAATATTATATAAATATAACTTAAGAACATAAGGTGTTCATTGGAAATACCTTAAAAATCGGTCGAAATCCGAATGCGGGAGCTTAAGTTGAAGTGTTTTCGTTGGCGATTTGCATTACCAAAAATTACCAACTTACCATTAGCAAAAAAAAATACATTATCCAAAAATTCGTGTACATTGACAACTTATTCTAACACCTTGGAGGCCTCGCTAAAAGAAGCGGCTTTTATCTACCGACTGTTGGAATCATATTTTGACCGTGTTCGCGAACATCGCTAACTGACCATAGATGACGGATTTCGTCAACATTATATTGACATAGGGCTTTATGGATCGGTATAAAATCATTGGTAGTAACGCCAAAGTAAAGTTATCCCCCCTGATAGTTTAAATATCTCAGGGTGTGAATGAGACTCAAGGAGTTCTCATCAGATTAAATTCACTTGCGTAATTATTATGATAAACATGACGGTGTCGCACTGCTGAAATGAGACGGAACGCGGCGTGTATGTACCCACTATGCTGTACCCAACTGTCAGGATTGTGTATGTATTTTTTTAAAAGAAAGACGAAAATTCCAGGGTTAGTGGAAAATTTTGGTTGTGTTGTGATGGAGGACTTAGCCAGCTAAGGAATTGACCACACTACTGGGTGGGAACCAAACGCGATGTCAACTCAGCCACCGACCGGTCAAATTATAATATTGATGCATATTTGTATGGCGCCCTTCGTGTTAAATGAGGCAACATCCCTTTAAAATTATTTTTAAAATCAATCAATCAATCAATATATTAAATAAACTCAACAAAATAATCAGAACTTAATAGTAATGTGATTTGAGTGCAGTGTGTGCAAAGTGAACAATCGAAAATTTTGCTAAAAAATATTCGAAAGTCGCTCGCGATGAACTCGGCACACCCAATGTGCTGTACGCCAGATGTTTTCAACGGAATTCTCGGAAACTCTGTAGGCCCTAGCAAATGTTTCGCTAAGCCCAAAATGTATTATCCCGACCGTCGCTTTTTATTGCGGGCTCAATGCACCATTAACTAACACAATCACCAGGAACAGGATTATATGAAAATGAATGATGGACCTGCCAAGGTCTGTTTTCCGTGTGAGGATATTTGGCAGCCCTTATTTATCAGCAGACACATACTTGGACGGATGACGAACCTCGTGCTGGCACTGTTGGTAAACGCTGCTGCAGCAGCTGCACCACCTAGGATTCTTGCTGCAGAGTCTCCATCTTCTATGTTCACGTCACCTGTTCCTGTACTTCATTTAATTTCTTATTTTGTCAGCAGGTACATACAGACAACACTTTATACAATGACACGGTTAAGTTAATATAACACGGTTAAGTTAATATAACACGGTTAAGTTACTAAAATAAAAATGTAAAAATATAGTTTCAGTATAAGCGTTATATACAGAGATGTGCTTTATTTCAAATAAATCCATTTCAAATGGAAATGCAAAATGCAAAATGGGTATTTTCCATTTTGCATTTTAAATGCTTTTCTAAAAACCATTTTGCATTTTGCATTTTAAATGCTTTTCTCAACGCATTTTTCATTTTAAATGCTTTTTTGCAATATTCTTCCTACTATCTCCACTCATCTTTTTTTCATAAGCCCCAAATATCAGTCGGTCCTCAACCTCGCTATGAGAGATAATTTACATTTGTCAAGTTGCTCCCTGGTAGGAGCCCTGGCAATTGAGTGATACCATTACAAAAAATACTGATTCAAATACTGAAAATGGGGCCATGACGCTGTAATATTAAATGTTAGATAGCAGTTTCTATGTTTTTATGTCTACATTAGCCCCGCGCAAATTTTTTTTGGTTTCATAATCTGTAGTCGTGGTGTTTTTGGATTTACCATCACGTAATATGTTTGTTCTACATTGATGTTCAATATTAAATGACAAAGTTGTTTAAAAATTCTATAATTATTTTAATTGTTTGACCTGAGAAATCATTTCGCATTTTCAATGCATTTTGAAAATAGGTATTTTGCATTTTGCATTGGAAATTCTTTTCTAAAAACCATTTTGCATTTTGCATTTTAAAATGGAAAAGTTTTGACCCATTTCCATTTTGCATTTCAAATGGTTTTGGGTACCCATTTTGCACATCTCTGGTTATATATCAGACAAGTACAATTGAAACAGTCACATCGAAAGAGTGTCCATATTTAGCATACATAGGTAGGTAGAATTTACTACATATTTTTAAGTAACTTAACTTTATTTTTGTAATATTTATATTTTTGTAATACCTGCATCAACTGTAAGGCGCCCCTGAGGTGATATCTCACAAAAGCGGCGCTATACAAATTGTCCAATAAATAAATACTATAAACTTGTCTTGCTTATTTTATGTCGTTAGCGAGAAAGTGTGGACCATTTTCCCATTTGAAATTTCTAAAATTCTTACTGTTATTCGAAAACTTTTACAGTGTTTTTCTTAATTTTTTTTATTTCACTAAAATTTGCTTTACTGAAGTCGAATGACAAGTTTGAAGCATGTTGAAAGCAAACAAAGCATCAGCTGTGTATGACTAAACTCTGGCGATACTTATAACATGCGATCTAATTTTCCACCGTTTCTTGTTTGGTATTTATTCGAATCGATTTATACTAGAACCTTCAGACTCGCGTCAGCCAATTCATGGCTTTTATGTTAACATTCGACTTTCGCCGTGAAAATGCATTATCATTCTTTAATTCGTATACTTATTTTTAAAATTATAGACTTTTTTATATTTCGTATTACTCTCTTCGTTAGAGAGTCCAAAAGCTCAATGATATCTTCAGCGTCATTACAATGGTCAAGTTGAACCTGGCTTAGGAGAAGGCATCAGAAGAAGACAAATAGTGCCTCATCTCTCAAGAATAATATGCTAAGGCGAAGCTTAGTGCTAAATCACTATTTTCGATTAACCTTTATAACGATTTTTTTAAATATTATCAATACACAAAAGTATGCTTTAGATAAATTGAAACTTTTCCTATCGTTTCTCTCGAGTAGAATTCAAATAAAAAATTATTTAATGTAAGCTCCTAAATATGCATTTATTCAATAGAAATGTATGGACGCATAAATTAAACAACTTTTAAAAATACAATATATAGGCTTAGATTATGTGACAGTTTCGCTTGGTTAACTTTTTTGCTTTCTTATGAAATTGTTTACAAAATAAATAAAAACCACTTTTGTGCTTAAAATTGAGCGTTTCTCGACATCGTTTGCCAAGCCATTTTAATGACCATTACATATATTCGAGACGATATAAGGCATACCAAGAATGCACACACTTTTTGGCTTGTAGCTTCGTCTTAAGGGTAAGCGGAACATAATATGTTATGATCTACTTGTTCGTATACAGCGCCAACTTAATTATTTTATTCAAAAAACAAGATTTTCCAGTTATGCTTTAAAACATTAACCTTTTCTGGACGAATAAGCATATTTAGTTAGAATCATCGTGTGACAGAGAAATCTGGAGTAAATTCTTCCTTTAATTATGACTATACCAGGTGTGCAAAATCCTCAGAAATGCAAAAAACCCAATTTTAATCACACATTTATTCGAGTAATTTCCTAATATTATTAAATTCTCATATTTTGTCTGTTGCTCACTCGTAAGAGAGTTATTAACAGGTCTGTACTGAGCGTTCAACCGGTATGTTTGTCTACCTGCTCGAGGTATTAGTGCACAAGTATACGGTGATCGTCGTGCATACATATTGAGACACATATTGTACAAATATCGACAAGTTTTGGCAGATTCTGATAGATACTTTAATTTATTCCTTATTACGTAAAATTAAAATCGAACGCTTTGTCAATACCAAATTTGCTATTTACCTCTAAGATTGTATTGCATCTTGGCCGGGGATAAAGTGCGTTTATTTCGGGAGGTGATTCTGCATGATGGTAAAAATAAAACGGATGAATAACTTTTTTCGAAAAATTCACTATCATGTAGACCTCCCGAAATTAGTGCACTGAACCCTCGGACATCCTGTATGTAGATAATGTCCTCGGCGTACGTGCGCCGTCCCGTTTTTTTTTTTTTTTAATGTGGTCCAAAAGCTTAGTGATCTACACGGTGAACAAAATACTACGGCAAATGCGTAGGTAAACGTGTTTTAATTTAAACTAACAAAACATATATAACATTTACCGTCCCCAAAGGGTTGAATTGTTTGTTCGCGCATGTACAAACGGAATGTGAATATGAATAAATAGTTTTGTGCGTATAAAAGTTCAATTCTTTCAAGAGAGGCATAAAAATACGAAATTGGTTAGAATCACTGGTACACTATTGTATTTGTATGCTTTTCTTGGAAGAATTGAGTTTTTATATGGATAAAACTATTTATTCATATTCATATTCCATGTGTACATGCGAAAACAAACAATTAATTTAAATATTTTAGACCATAAATTACGAAATTTATTTGCATTATTTTAGGATTTTTTCTTGTATGTTCCGTTTAACCTTAACCATTTTTTTGTGTTCTCCATAGCTGATACAAAAACTAAGGACAAGGCTGTTGAAACATTAATTTATGCCGATTTAAAAGAAAACTGTTGTGGCCATTGGTTTCAGACAGATCAATAAAATTGTCTGCTTACGAAAGAATTCGGATATTTGAAAATGTTATAAATTTCACAATAAGTAAGGTAAGAATGACCTTACCCTCAGCATACATATACGTCCGCATAACACTTCTAAGGGTTCATTTTATCAGTGATTGAAAAAGCATGACATCAAATTATAGTTTTTTTTTTTTAATTTCATTTTATTATATTCGAACTTTTAAAGCTGCTTGTTTTTTCATTGTATGAAAATAATAAAACATAGCAAGGGAACCAAAGCTTCCTGAATAAATACTTAATTGCTCGAAAGACATCACTTTAAAAGTATAGGCCAGGCATATTCTTTGATAGGAAATATATCGATCCGTGATTGTAATATTAATGTGCGACGTGTCATAGCTTTACTGGTCCACCTTTCTTTATGGATTTTATTTATTGTGGTGTTATTCCCCATCAGTAGTCCGAACTGTCAGCAACCACCACACAACGAGGTTGCATTCAAACGGATAAGGGTAGTTTCGACAGCTTATCAGTATTGTTTAGATTCAATATATATTGTGTTATGTGATGCATTTAAGGCTGTTGATAAAACAATACATTGGATGGAAACTGTAATCAAATAACGAATAACGTCGCAAAATAGTGTTCATTGAATTGCTGCGTAAAAATGCACAAGCGTTTATGTTATATTGAATCGTAAAACGTAATAACGTTCTAGACAATGTGTTCTCATTTATTTGTTTATTGATTAGAAAACTGTACGTAATAATTAACTTGACTACCATCAAAATAGTGATTAAATCTTTTAGTGTTGCAGAAAGTTTTCACGGTTTTGGTTTCACTGTCTTAATAATATTATTTGTCTGCGATTGAAAGTCGAAGAATTTATTAACATATCGTACAGTAAGCTTTCTTGTTTCGGATTTCATTAAAAATCGTTTTTAGCATTTTGCAAGTTAAATAAATAGTTATTAGGTGAAAGAAGAAGTGGTATCTTCGCTATGAAGCATCAGAAGGTGTCTGTGGACGTGTGGGCCATGGTGCAGTCGATGGGTGGTTATTTGGCAGTGGTGGTGCTGGGCGGGGTGCTGCTGCGGCTTCTGGTGGCGGTGGTCAGTCTACCCTCCAGGCTCAACAAGCAGCGACAAGACGTGCAGCAGGCAATGCTCAAGCTGCAGGTTGGTACAGTCGATCAATTGGTTGAGTCGGTATATAGGTTATAAGTTAGGTCTTAGCGTACATAGCAATAAATGGCGTTGGTAAATGTTGCCGACAAATACTGTCGCATCGTGTGAACGATGCTGTCGGGGAGATCCTGTGTGCCAACGCTGGCCATCAGCGGTCACTGGCTCTATGCGTTGGGCCAACGTGTTCTAGGGTCATAAGTAAAACTTGAAATATTAAAAAGCAATAATTGTTTTTATATTACCAGAGGCATTTCCATTTCAAGAATTTCTGAAGGAGAATGTTGCAATTTGGATGAACAAAGATGATTATTAATAAGGAAAATATTTAATTTATTTTATTAGGAAGTTCGCGGAGGTAGCGGTAATGGTAATGTTCAACAATTTAAAAAATAGAAAATCTGACATAGAACTTGTTGTTAGTGGATCAATTTAGACCGTTCTGATATTTCCCGATAAAAGGTTCACTTTATTATCCTAATAATAAGTCAATAAGATTTTTCTAAAACATCATTTTTAATGACCCCTAAGCAACCCCAAAACAAAAAGAACAAACTGTTCGATTATAAAACATATTATGAAGATGCTCCTTTGAAATATGTTTTCTTTTAAATTGCACGACAAGAAGTACTTTCATAAGATGAAAACACAATATATCATGGAACGAAATACTACATAATATATATTCAAAGAGAAAGAACCATGAAATAACACAATACATAGTACAACTTCTTGTGTTGATTTTGTGATAATTATTCATTCAAGGTTTAGTGATATTTGTTTATTAGAAACGTTTTAAATTTCATTAAATCATATATAATGGGTACACACGTGTTTGTTAATTTGTGGTAGATATGCTTGTTTTGCCAATTTAGGAGGCAGGTATACCGCCGCCCCGAGAACCATTTATTGGATAACAAACACCTCTGCCGTAAGTCACCCCAAGTTGTTCGCTACGTTTGGTGAATTAGCAGGGGTGCCCGGGTTCATGGGGTGAGGGCTTTTCTAGGTCTTTGTGGCGGGCCGGATCGGGAGACACTGGTTGAGGGAGACCCTTTGACCTCTCCAACAGGACTCTATCGACCCACTTATGCAATAAATCTCTTCAAAGTAGGCCTATAAACTTAACTGCACACATCGCACCTTCTTTGCATTTGCACAATGCACAAGTCATAAAAACCTTTCAGAGATGAACTTTTATCAAAATTCTGCAATGTTCATTTCATTAATTCTCAAACAGTTTGATAATACCTTAAGGGGGCGAAACAGCTGTGATATTAGATTCCTGTCGGCGTAATCGGATGCTATCGTATCTTCTCGTAGGTAGTTGGCCGATGTTTCACCGCGCAGTTGCAGGGTTGCCGCAAAGCTGCGAGCCTGCAGCAGGGTTGACACAATCTTAATTTTTTGAAAAGTGTCATTTAAGTCATTCACGGAGAAAAATTAGTATTGCTAATTTATTAAGAAAATCTTCATATTATTGGTAATCCCGTTCCTGGAAATTCATATGTTAGTTGGCGCTATCTCTTTTTGAAACACTGCAAAGAAATTATTTTTCGCTTTCGGTTGTCTAACCCTAAATACGAAATTGTTCTCACCATGAATGAATAAACCTTAAATATGACTGCAATATTATGTCAACTTTCATATTTAATTTTCAGGAGAAATATCCGGAAGCCTTCAAGGATGAAATGGCCGAGTCTTCTGCCGAGAAGGATGAGCCTGAAGAGGGAAAGGATGAAGGACAGGGGGGAGAAGAGGAAGAGGCAGATAAGGAAAGAGAAGAGCAAGGAGATGAACCACCATCTATTGAACAAAAGAAAACAAAATAAAATTCTCAAAATTTATGTTGATAAGTTCAGGTGGGTAGATTACATACCTGTACTAGATACCTACCATAAGATTAGGTACATGACGAAATTACACAGGCGTGAATTACATCTAAGTCCTCCATCACGACATACGCAACACATTCCGCTTACTGTGGTGGTAGTAGGAGATTTTCAAAATATTGTCAGGTTATTCGTAAACCGGGAACATTCTCATTTACACTACCAGAATTACACACGGACAAAATTACACCTCTAGAGAATTACGCCTACTTAGATTATGCCTACTGGAAATGCACATGTTAATAAAAACCTAACCTAACTTAAACTATTCTTTTTTATTAGGGATTTATTGAAGCTTATAAATTTCATTGAAATATTATTTGACACAGAAAACAAAAAAAATTGTCAAATTACCTAACTTTTTTTAATTTGAAATTTATTTAGCACACACTTTTAAAACACAACAAAATTTAAGCTTATTAAAAACAGTTTTGGTTATGTGTGTGGTTATAATTAATAAGAAGAAGAAAGGAAAGGAGGCAAGAAAAACGAAGAATAGTTACGACCAAGCAAGAAGATGTGGGAAGAGAAGTAAGAAGAGGCAAGTAAAAGCATGACGACGCAAGAATAGGATAGAAGAGCCAAGGAGAAGCCAGAAAAGGCAAGATGAGACCAAAATACGAAGAAGAGAGAATAAGAAGCACAAAGAGTAATGAATGAATGAGCAGTAACAGACTTGAAAAGACAAAAAGAGGCAAAAAAGCCACAACGACCCAAGAAGAAGCAAAATAGGCAATTAGATAAAAAAAAGGTGCCATAAAAGAAAAATAGAGACTCGAATGGGTAATAAGAGCAAATAAGAGACTATGTAGAACAGACATGAATAGGTAAGAAAAGTCACGACGAGGCAAGATCCATGAGGCAAAAAGAAGCAGGAAGAAGCAAGAAGGGGCAAGAAGAGACTGACATAGTCAAGAAATATTCAAGAGTAAGCAAGTACTAACCAGAAGAGCCGAGAAAATGCCAACAAAATTCTAGAATTTCGAAACAAGAATCAATTCTTTATGCCTACTCATCCTAAATTCCAATATTAGCTTATTAGGTCACTATGTACCTATACCGGTAGATTAAACTCCAACTTCCTTCAAATCGTCAGAACACATGTTCTAAGTCCTAAAAAAACAGTGTCCCCTGATCTACCGGTCGCTCCGGAACAGGATTACTCCTGGCTGGGGTGCTACATTCGTTCCATATCGTGTAATTATCTCCGTGTATAATTTCTTCCACGTGTAATTCAGACCGTGCGTAATTCTGGCAGTCTAATATTGTATCCAGCTTTATATTTGAGATTTCAATGTTATAATATTTGGATGATTTGTATAGCGCCGTTTTTGTACAAAATCACCTCAAAAGAGTGAGTTGAATGCGAGTGGGATTTTGTTGTAGAGTAATATAAGAGAGCAAACTTTCGTACTATTACTTTAAAATATTAAATTCACGCCCGTGTAATTTCGCCCAGACATTATACTACATCCATACATACTACATATGGGAATTTATACTGTGTTTTATATAAATAGAAATTAAAGTAGCCTTTCATTTTGTTTTTTTTTTTTTTTTCCTTTCAAATTGTCCCGTTAACTTTTGTAAAAGCCTTCTTTACGAACTGTTATTACTAATTTCTACTGGTTAGTTTATAGTATTCGTGTTGCGTGATAGCCGTTTTATTTTCAAACTGTTTACAATCAGTTTCATAATGGTACGAAGGCCGAAACAGCTGTCATGGTGTCACGCAACGAATAAACTATAAGCAAACTAGAAAAACTTAATAATAATATTTTTAAATCAATAATTGTTTAATTTCTAGACACCATTTAATTTATGAAATGTCACAACTGTTTAGCATAGTTATTAGCGGGTTCAAATCCGTATTAACCGCTCCCTTACGGTGTTAAAAAATCCTTAAGCACCGGTGCTGTACACTTGGTAAATATTTATAAATTGTGCTTATCCAATACATAAATGCACTGTGGAGGAATAACTAAAATATGAACTCTGTGTTTAGTATATTTACAGAGATATTTTAGTAATTAGATACGATGTCCACTCAGTTCACTATACCGGCAAGGAAAGCACCACGTTCGAGTTCAAGTTCGTGGTGCTTTCCTTGCCGGTGTAGTGAACTGAACTCTGTGTTTAGTATATTTACAGAGATATTTTAGTAATTAGATACGATGTTCACTCAGTTCAATACACTGGCAAGGAAAGCACCACGTTCGAGTTCAAGTTTGTGGTGCTTTCCTAGCCGGTGTAGTGAACTGAACTCTGTGTTTAGTATATTTACAGAGATATTTTAGTAATTAGATACGATGTTCACTCAGTTCAATACACCGGCAATGAAAGCACCACGTTCTAGTTCAAGTTCATGGTGCTTTCCTTGCCGGTGTAGTGAACTGAACTCTGTGTTTAGTATATTTACAGAGATATTTTAGTAATTAGATACGATGTTCACTCAGTTCAATACACTGGCAAGGAAAGCACCACGTTCGAGTTCAAGTTTGTGGTGCTTTCCTAGCCGGTGTAGTGAACTGAACTCTGTGTTTAGTATATTTACAGAGATATTTTAGTAATTAGATACGATGTTCACTCAGTTCAATACACCGGCAATGAAAGCACCACGTTCGAGTTCAAGTTCGTGGTGCTTTCCTAGCCGGTGTAGTGAACTGAACTCTGTGTTTAGTATATTTACAGAGATATTTTAGTAATTAGATACGATGTTCACTCAGTTCAATACACTGGCAAGGAAAGCACCACGTTCGAGTTCAAGTTTGTGGTGCTTTCCTAGCCGGTGTAGTGAACTGAACTCTGTGTTTAGTATATTTACAGAGATATTTAGTAATTAGATACGATGTTCACTCAGTTCAATACACCGGCAAGGAAAGCACCACGAACTTGAACTGGAACTAATTTGTTAACCGGAAATATACAGAGTAGTAGAGTAGGCCCCCCGGTGTAAATCACCACATTGTAGTATTAAAACGTTGCTTGAACGGGCCTTAGACGTGTTTGGTGACCAGTTCTGGAATACTTTCCCTCCTTCCTCTCCCTCATCTCCTTCCCCTTCCCACTACCTTCAGCCTCACAACATACTCTAGTTGGGGATGCCATTGCTCACTGACTCCAGACGGATGGGAGCAGTTGGGACTCTTTAGCGGAACTCTCATAAATAAATAAAATATTTGCATAACTCTACATTAAATTAAAAAAATAATATTTTAATAATAATAAATTCTTACAACACACAGAAAAATGATTAGGGCTGCTTTATTAAAATCCTGTTAAAAACGTGATGGCAAACCATTTTCTAATAAACTATTAGTCCATTCAGAATATATTGGATCTTTGTAATAAATATAGTGACGAAATGCGACAATATTAGAATTTTGATGGACACGTGTTTCGACATTCTCATAACACATTCGTGTTTTACTGATAGTTTGCTAAGAAATCTGTCAATTCATTAGTTAAAGGTGTGCAGTCCCGTTTTTAACGGGAAAATGAATAAATTGAGTAGATTTTTAATAAACAAGCAATATAATTATAAACAGTGAAATATTTGAAACAAGGGGTGTTAAATATTTAGTAAATTTAACGGAGAGAGTTAATAATAGGAGAGGGTATAATATGTGTCGATAAGTATTTTAATATTTCCAGGTTAAGAAAAGTAGGTCATTTGGTTTTATTGATTTATTGATTTACTGCTTGTTTTTGAAATTCCCTCTGATTTGGGGAAAAAAGAAAACGGCTGAAACATAAATAATTGTTTTGAACTAGAAATTACGAACATAAAAGGTGGACGAATTTCTTGAAGCCAGACCTCAACATTTTTGATGTTTTTTATTCAGATACACTAATACAGCTTTTCTGCTTTATACTAGCAGTCCAAAAAGTAAAAGTTATCACTACCGCAAAAAAAATATCATTTGAGTACCTATTAATTTTGTTAATATGATAATAACAATTTAGGTTTTTGATGTCTCGCATTTTATAATATAAATAGTATCACATATTCAAAATAATAATAAATTATAACATATGTGTATAAAACACATTGATCAATAAAAAAATCAAAAACGATTTCCGTCGAAAGAATGATTATTTTCACCTCTTACCTTGGCCGTGAGTTCCCCCCGCGCGCATCCAGCATGGCCGCTTGACGTCACGAAAAGCCGGAAAAACCCGAAGCTCTCCGAAGGAAATTCTCCCGTTCCCAGCTTATAAATCAATGTTTTCAATTCAAACCCGAAAAATACAAAACCCTGTGTCAAACTTCCAGCAATACGCACTAAAACCTTACGAAATATGTATTAAAAATACAAAAGAGTACGTTTATTAGTGAAATGTGTCGGGTTTCTGTCAGACATTGTCCCAAATCTTCACAGTTGAATGTACGCGTCTTTTTATAACCTAGCTAGTGTGTTTGTTTACAAAAACATTGTGAGATTACGAGAACACTTCTGTTATATTATTGCATAATACAAGAGTTATTTAAATTTATGCTTTTTCTACATATACAAGTAGACAATGGGGTTGTTTTTTATGTTTTTAGTTTAGCTCGCATTGTTAAGCAAAATACTGCATTAGTTTAAATAACACAAAGTTAAATTTCACTGTTTTTATGGTGTTCTATTTGAACTAGCTTCCGTTTGTTTGAATGAAAAGCGTCGTACAAATAATAAATCTACAATCTGTGACCGATTAAACAAGATAAAGATATTAAGTGAGATCTTGATATGGACTGAATCAGTGTTTGGGTACCGGGCGACTTGAGCGGTTTTGCACACTCGTGTTTTCAGAGTTTCCAGGCAGGGAGAATTGTGCCAAGTGTGTATACCTGTGAATAATGCCCAGTGGGAGATGATATCGGCCTAAAGCGGCCAGGGGAGCAGAGGATACAAGAATCACGCAGGACATCAGCACCATGTCCCGGTCTTCAAGCATATCCGAAAGGTTCGTAAGAAAAACTAATTAAAAAAATATTATGTTACCCAAATAAACATTCAGTGGAAAGCCTCAGAGTTTTCTTCAGTGTCCTAAAGCTAGGAAAATGACAGCAAATTTCGTACGTTAGTTACCTACGTAAGTAAATATCAAATCATATTTTATGTACGTACCTCACAATCAACATTTCACATCAAGAAAATTGACTTTTAACTACAGGCTTCACGTGCGAAAATAAATTATGAATATCAGAAAATTATGTTTCGATGGCATGGTGCATAAATAATGCGTTTAGTGCATGGTGAAAATTCACCATAAAAGTTGAATAACTTGATGAAAGCCACATAAATAATTTTAATATCGATGTTAAAGTATCGTAAACTCTACAATAAACATTTAATTACTAATTAAAATCCTATTGAGCCGTGATACAAATACCGTAATTGCATGTGTGCATTACCAATTGATTATAATACGTTTCAAGAAGTCAAAATCTCTCATCTAAATATTTGACAGCAAATTTCACACTTCAGGTAGGTACTATCTAAATTATATTTGTATTTTATTGTGACGGACCCAATTTCCATACCGCACAAGCATAAAAATTACGATGATTTCTATACAAGGTGAGCTGTTAATTTTGTAACTTTTATTATTATTATTAATCTTAAATTAGCTCACATCGTTGAGTGTGCTAATAGTTTTAGAAACATATAACAAAAAATTACAGTAATTGGCAAACAATGGATCTTCAAATATTTAAAAGTAAGTACATATTATAAGTAGTAAAAAAAACATCAATATTTGAGGAAAATATGTTTTCTCAATTCCTCTTTAAACTTAACCATCTTCTCAATCTCAGTAACTTCCTTCGGGATTTTGTTATAAGCCCAAGTATAAGGGACCCGCACAAAGAAAAATATTGCTAATTTATTAAAAATCTTCTTTTTTCTTTTAACTTATTTTGAAGGTTATAATCATCAATGTAATATATCATTAAAGAAGAAGATAATACTAAAAAATCGAAACGAAACATGAAATAGAACAAGACATACAAAAATGTAACGATTATCTTTTCATTTTTTTTATCTTCCTCTTATTCAATGATTTTTTTATTTTTTTTATTTTTTTTTTTAATATACATCATATGGGTTACATTAATACATACATATTTTTCAAAATATAATATTAAGGTTCATATATGGTCATGTATACCTTATCAGAAAAGAGGAGCTCTTGTGCCTGATAAGGGAGCCACGATTCTTACTTAGATTCATAATTCATAATGAGATATAATAATAATAATATAATAATATATATTATAATAATAATATATATATATATTTTTATTTTTGTTTAATATAAGTAAGTTTTTTTGGAAAAAAAGTTTGATTTTATTTATTTGTTTTTTTATTTATTTTATATATATAAAATCTCTTCAAATAATTGGTTAACCGATTAAAAACAGGATTGCAGGCCGTTTCCTGATAAGCTTTAAGTGAATTCCCAATATATTGAAACACGTGTTTATGCACCTGCATTTGCCCTGATAATATACATATACAATGATGAAATGCGGAAATATTATCACGTGTTCTGACAAAGTGATAATACATTTGTATTTTACTAAAACCTATCAATTCTTTCGTTAAGGGCCTGTAATCCCATTTTAACCCGATTAAGAATAATTTGAAGATATTCTTAAATAATTTGCAATATTCAATATTTGTAATATTTTTCCGTGTAGCTTGATAAAAAGCAGAACGTGGGTAATTGAATTTATTGAAAAATTATTATTATTGTTTTCGGAATGTAATTTATTTAAAGTAGGTAAGTCTGAGATAAGATTTAAAGCGTTGTTTATTTTTGTGGCTTGTTTTTGATTAATCCTCAAATAATAATCTGTGAAACCACAGTCGTGACTCAGAGGTAATGGATACCTACGAATATTTCATCAGATATCCAATATCTGCTATCGCCAACATATACCATATTACTGAACAGACATAATATTTACTTAGGGACTCCATAATGGTATAATATATTGAACCTAGCGAGTTCTCTTATCGACGCGTTTGTATTATAATTAGGTATATGCAATGTTAACAATAAGATAAGAGAACATCAAAAAACATCATAATGGTATATAAGAGTATATATAGAGTATAAAATAGTTGGGTGTACAAAAAATCTACGAACCTATTTTAAATTGAAGTGTAAGTGTTTCTATGGACAGGGTTTTCTATTACTAGGACTATACCTACCTAGTAACGCAACTATATGCATCTCCATTTAACATATGTTCCTGCATTCCTCCACCCAATTACCTGTTCCTGTCTAATAGTGGGGAGTATATATATTAATTGAAATTGCAACAATTGATTTACGCATTACCAGTCTATTAAGAAAACCGATGCAGTGAACATTTCCCGCACTCGAATTAAGGAAGTTTGTTCAGTGATCCCAAAGATATTAGAAGAACGAGATGTGCTATGCGCAGTTCGTACTGAGTGGAATTGTTTTGCCGAGTGTCGCCGGTTTTGTTCACCAATACTACTGCACACCGTAAGGTATCCGCACTAATACATATAACAGATTTCTGTGCGTACACGTCCCGATACCGTTCAAAGTACCCTAATTAGGTAGTACTCCGGCTACGGTCCGGCGGCCAACATAGCATATCTCGTTCTTCTAATATCTTTGAGTGATCCTCAAGTACATAATGTCGGTCGAAAAGACCATTTCCAATTCTATCTGTTAACCTCAGCTACCCCAGTAGTTGTGTTAAATATTACAGGCCACAATAAAACCGCAAACGGATACCATCCCAGTCATTTCAATAAATAAAACAATAGTTTAATACTAGTGTCAAAAATGCACGTTTGAAGTGTTGAGGTCGACATGTTGTTTTATATGGGTGGGTGGAATGTATAACCGGTTGTCAAAGGTTAACGCACATATATATCATTAACCTTTATGAATATATCATCCCTGCATCAGATCAGTATTGCCTCAGCTCGAGCCGTTCAGAATTCTTTCTGGGAAAATGCACCAATGCTCACTAATCAGAATCATAACTCGGGACAAGCTAGTGAAATGAGGCGAGGTGGTGCCGATCCGATGCCGAGCTGATATGTGTACGATAAGGTCGTAAAGGGCAATAAATGATTTTTTTAAATGCCATCTATCTCTGACGTCAAAAGAAGACACGGATTCTCTAATCCGAAGCCAACTGTGTTCATATAATCAAACGTTCGTTACATGTTTTTCTACATTATAAATGTTGTCTAGTAACAAATATCATAAACAGTGCAAATATAAATGCGAAAAAAATCATTTGAAATCTGCTTGAACCTTTATTATTACACACTATCGTACAGACAACATTGGAAAACCACAGTACATATAATCGCTAAACGTGAAAAGCATTAGCTCTTTTCATTAGCACCTGACCTGCAAAACAGCTGTTTTCAATGCAAAGTTTATATGATTTCTATTTTGTTTACCATAAAATGAAATTAGGATGTCAATTAAAAATATTTTTTTATATACGTAGGAAACATGTAACATATTTTAAAACAATTGCATGAAAAAATATTTACAGAACCTCTAAAATGGCTTCAAGTTCGATTATATCTTATTTAGTTATATCTATTGATTCTAAATAATAGAATAGAATTTTAGAATTTCGACATCAACGATGTCTAAACTCTTTATCAGTTACACAGATACGTATTGTAAGTTCATTTGAAGAGGGAGAGAAATAGACTTAGATAATAGGCGAGAGAAGATAACTACTCGAAAAAAATTACCAACGTTGCGTTTTCGTATTATTTTATTTGGGTCAAATTCCTTGGGTAAAAGTCTCGTATAAAATGTGTTTTTACAAACGTTACCGCACAAGGGTTCAAACTGCTCGCAGCCAGTGATCATAGTGTATTCAGAAATTGAAAAATTGTTTTAAAAATGTAAGAAGGGAAGGGGAAAGAGAGGGAGAAGAGAAAGTATCTGCGTAATCAGTTTGGTAATTAATCGTAGCTATAGTCTACAGCCAACGTAAGCAACGTTACAATTCTGAAAGTTTATCGAGAAAATCTTCTACGCAGTCTTTTGCATGTGATGTAAATGTGCAAAATAATAATGTGATTATTCTTGATGGCAGTCAATCAATCGATCTCAACTAATTCTACAAATCCATTGTGGAAAAACCCATAAAATGTGTAAAATGTCTACAATCTTTGATTCTTTCGCAACTTCTTCTTTAGTACAAAGTAAAGAATCATACCCCTCTGCCACAGAGATCCAGATTGGTAGTTTGGTAGATAGAGAAAGATCCCATCAGGGCCTACGTCATCTATGAAAGGAAGGAGAGGAATATCTGGGAAGGAAAAGATATGATAGGTAGAAATCTAGGGGTTAGTGTTTTTAGGAGTAACGGAGGTTTAAATTTATCCCTCCCACTGGGATTGAAAGTCGAAATCCCAAATGAAAGGCGAAGGGGTCGAGAGAGTCCTGTTGGAGAGGTAAAAAGATCTCCCTCAACCAGTCCCTCCAAATCTGGCCCGTCACACAGTAGGTCCGCCGCCAAGTTTACCTACACAATCCTCAACCCGTGAAACCGGGCACCCCTGCTAAGTCACCAAAGGTAGCGAACCACTTGGGGTCACCTAATGAAGGTAAGGAAAGGTGCTTAACTTATTAAAATAATAGAAGCAGGCAAAGGAAATCAATGAATTCTTTACTCTTGTAAACATTGTCACAAAGCAATAATTATTTAGGTAAGTATTATATGTTTACTGTCCTCATGGGTAGTAGCTAAGGATATTTAAGGAGTGGATACAAAGGTCAACTTTAGTTGTACAACATATAAAAATAATTATTTTAGTATCCACAAGCGTTTATACAAAGCGAATAAAGGAATACGGAGTTGCCGCTACGCACGAGGCAGGATCGATATTCTCAGGATAGAACGTATCTGTGTTAGGGTGTACGTATACGCTACGTTCCCAACAAACACTGCCATACCAACTATTCAAAACTTACTGCTTTGTGTTATGAAGGCAATGTCTATAACTTGTAATAGTTGAAACTGAAGACGTTTGTTCTATTCATCGATGTATGTGTTATTCTGAATACTTCTTACGTATTATTTTTCAATTGTGTTTCGTAAAATTATTTGAATATCTGTGTAAAGGGGGTGAAAGATTACGCTATAAGTTCAAAGCGTTTTATATAACTCCATATTGCTCGCCATACAATCCCACACATACCTGTCACACCTAAAAAGATGATGTCTTATAAGTGTGGGCGTAACAATTTACGGAGCGCCGTAATTACGCGGCTGTCATATGTCAAAGTGACAGATCCCATACAAATAAATTATATTCGGTGGCAGTTCACTAATTGATCTGACCCCTCTCCAGAATAAGATCATAGAGTAGTATTTCACAGACCCGTGAAAAATTACAGGTAATAATTGTAGGATTTGTGATGCTGAAAGTTTTTGTAAAGAACGCATCAAATTATGAACAAGGACAATTGGTATTTTGTCTCTGGTTTGTATTCTTGACATATCTCAGTTCCAATTTCTAAAATTGGATTTGATTAAAATAACATTTTAACATAAAATTATTTTAATAAAATTATTTTTTTTAAATTGGAACTGATATTCAAACCAGCGACAAAATACCAAGGTGCTCATACAAATTAGTAAATTATAATAATATTTTTTCTTTGTTCATAATTTGATGTGTTCTTTTCTTTCAGCATCACAAATATTTCAGTTATTCAGTTCCAATTTTATTAAAATAATTTTCTGTTAAAATATTATCTGTAAAAAATCACGTGATATTATAATTCCATTTTTTAAATGACACTTAAATTAATTTTCTGTTAAAAATATTATATTACAGTTAGATACTTTAACACTTCACTAAATTACAGTTCCGATTTTGAACATGAGACTTAATTCAAAGCAAATCCGAGTCCCAAAGTTCTTTGAACCAGAGTCACACAACCGTTATTAGTATTTTCGATAATATATTACATACTATATTTTCTGCACGTTCTAAAGTGACAATACTGTAAGTATTGTCCTGATGAAAAACTGCTATGTATTCAGAATTGAAACATTACATTGTTTGAAATGGCTATATATTTTACAATCTTCCTCGTTCTCAACTTATTCCTACCTCAATTGGGGATGGCATAATCCTACCGGCTCGGGGCAGTTGGTAAAAAAGGCAATTCTAATTATGGCTCATTAAATGGAAAATATTTTATGGTCTCCGATAAATCACGTTGCGTTCGAAAGGTCAATGCCAAAGGGTCGCGAAAAACGTTCATGCGTGGGTAATCGCAGTAATTAAGTTATCTACGTTTTACGAAATAATCGAAAATTATTTTTGTCGATTATTCCGTAAAACGTAGATAACTTAACTACTGTAATCGCAGCAATAAAGTTGTCGACGTTTTACGGAATAATCGACAATTATTTTTTTGCAACTACCGGCACTCTCCAAGTTACAGCCATGTTCTTCAAGGAGAAAATAATCGCATAATATTATTGCAAATTTGATCATATTCAAAGTTATAATTGTGATCTGTGTAAATATTGGTTATTTGTTTATTTTTGTAATTGGTCTGTAATCTTTACACATTTACAAATGTATTTATTGATCAATCAATTTTTTCTTTCGAATTAAAATTAGTTTGTCTGAGGATTGAACCCCACCCCAGGGACTGACAAAATGATTGAACCGCGCTATCACTTATCATCCATAACGAGTTAATCTGCCGAGTTTCAGCGGATTTCGAGATTAAATTAGAAGGGTTAGTTTATACTTCCAAGATTCCATTTTTTTATTTTTTTTATTTAATATTTGTATGTTTTTTACAATAAATATACAATTTATACATATTATACAGTGTTATAAAGGTAAATAATAATAGCTATTCCTCACCATAAAGAGACGAGGCTCTTGTGTTTGGTGAGTGAATCCTAGCTCAATTATATGGAATCATGTAAGTACCTAAGTAAATACTATATTTGCAAAACCAAAGGGATAAGTAAGAAATAGGCAAGATTTATCAATAATACAGTTTCAAGATTTGAAGGAAATAATAATAAGAGTAAGATATGGACTTTTATAGTAGTTTTAGGTAATTTTTTAATTTTATATTTAATTCCTGAATATCTTCAATATTTTTTAGATATAATGGAAGGATGTTAAAATATGTTATACCTAGATAGAGATAGGTATTTTGTGTGTGCTTTGTATTAAGTTTTGGGATTTTGATAGTTTTCTGATATCTTGCTGATGAATTGAATTGTAAGTTATTTAACTGTATTTCTTTATAAATTTGTAGAATTGAATATTTTTTATATATATTGTCTATTGTGGGTACATTGAATATTGAAAAGAGAATCTCAGTAGAAAATTTGGATAGTTTTTTCAATATTACTTTAATTATCAATATTTGAACTATTTTAAGTGGATTTAATATATTGTTATAAGTTCCTCCCCAGCCAATAATACCATATTGTAATATAGATTGTACAATTGCATAGTACACTCTTTTTAGGTTTCCTAGTCTAAGAATATTTCTAAGTCTTATAAATATATAAATACATTTTCTAATTCTTTTGACAAGTTCACAAATTTGTTTTTTTTCATTTAAAATGTTGATCTATATATATACGAAGATATTTTTTTTTTCATTTCATTCATTAATTTATTTATTCATTCATTCAAGAAAATGAAATCGGAATTCATAGATTTAATTTAAAAGTGATTGCTTTGTACAATAATAAAAAAATATATGTTTAAAAAATATAATATATTTAAAAAACTTATATTGAAAAAATATACATTGTGAAAATATATAATTAAAACACACATATTTAAATAATATATAGATTTTAGTAATATTCTTTCACCATTCTCTCTCGACTTATAAATGCTTTGGAGCCGAATATTTTAACGTAATGTCTCTCTCTATCACGATTTGATATACTGATAAGTCTCAAATATAGAGATAAAAAATGACGTTGCTAAGCTCACTTCAGTGTATACACAGCACTTACATTTTTTGTTTAGCTTGCTAAGACTATGGTAGATTATTTTTCGCAAATTTTCAAGAATATCTTTGTATGCTACGCATATCTTGACAATAACTGGGGTAATCACATTTTTTAAGACTTTCATCAAATTCGTCTACCATAGAAACCTTGTTAACAAATGGGAATTTTTCTTGAAAGTCAAAGGTTATCAAGAATACTTATTTCGGTTTTCTGTGCATCCAGCGTAACTCTGGTTCAATGATCTCAAAATTTTGAATAGTGTCATTTAACTAATACGTATTAGTATTGCTAATTTATTAAGAATTTCTTCAAAATATTGGTTATCCGGTTAAAAACGGGACTGCAGGTCGTTTCCTGATAAACTTTAAGTAAATTCTTCATATATCGGAACACGTGTTCATGCATCTGCATTTGCCTTATATAGTGACGAAATGCGAAAATATTAGGAGTATAATGAACACATGTTTCTATATCGTGATAATATATTCGTATTTTACTAAAAGTATATCAGGAAACCTATTAAGACAATCGTTAAGGGCCTGCAATCCCGTATTTAACTAACAATAATTTGAAGAGATTCTTAATAAATTAGCAATACTCATTTTTCTCCGTGTTGTAATTCACGACTTTTATTGAATTAATTGACTGTCATTAATTCAATAAAAATGTTGTACTACAATGTGTGATTTCTCATTCAATAAAAAAATTGCCCTTTTCAAAATTGGAACTTCATACTATCCCGTGATTTTTCACGGGTGTGCTAGTATATATTTTTGTTGACTCGTCGCTTAATGTGATCAACAGTCAATAAATAGGATCACATTATCCATCGCAGTAACATCTACTAATACCCCAGAAGATAGCAGTGACTGCAGAAAAGGTTTTCATGCATCCACAAATTCCTTGGTAATTGACGTGAATACATAACACTAACAGCCAACGGTAAACTTGGAGAGGCTTCTAGTGAAGACTTAAAGCTTCCTCGAGGGGCAGAAGGTGAATAATTCACCCCTAACGTTACCTACGTCATCTCACTCACCTCAACCCCAACCCCTTTATCTAAACCTGGCTCTACCTTTGGATATGTAGATATACCTTCTTACGGTTTGAGTCTTTGGCACATAAGCGACAAAAGATTCTTCTCAAGGAGATAAATAAATAATCAAAGTGATAATAAAAATGTATTCACACCGCGCAATTCATTTTTTAGCCTAAAGGGATTTTTTTATGTGAATATCTGGAGTATCGTCTGGCGCTAGTAAGTCTAAAGCATCCTCAATTGGGGTATGTCTAGTAGCTGAAGAAAGTGGATAGGGGGAAGGTAAACCATTTGCTTTACATAATATCAAAAACATCTACGCATACACAATATGTTAGGTACCCAAAATGCAGAAGTAGCAAATATTTATAATACCACCGAAAAACTTACAAAAAACATTATACCTGTTTTCTTAAACAGTTAAAGTATATTGAAAATTTGAGTTATTTTGAATCATAAGTAGGTAAAAATAAATAAAATATGGTTAAATAGGCCTTGCATTGTTTTCAGATCTCCACTAAACATGTTCTCAGATCTATTCGGGGATTCACCTTGGTTCTAACATAAGTAATGTTTACGTAATTTAAGACTAAGGTAACATTTGTCACACGTATAAACACATCGAATTTAGAGTAAAAGTGTGCGAATTAACTATCTATAAGTTCAATCTATTTCAGCAATCTAGTGCAAATATATGTCGATACCAATCTACGAAATTACGAAAGCGGTGATAGTGATCAGAATTTCACGAGAGATTACGTGCATTGTGCAATGTTATATATTCCTGCGTCACAGATATCTAGGGCCTTACTCGTTACAATCAATGTATGGCAAATGGTTAATAATCAGTTAAATAATAAATAATAAACAAACAATCAGAGATCTCACTTTTAAGCACTATTAAAATGAAATTTGAAACACCATACACAAGGAATCGATCTCGCAGTTTACAAAATCAATTTAAAATCCGTAATATGAAGGTCATTTCAATGAACCAGATACGTGTTTACATTTCACATGATACGTTTGGTTAGACCAATTCCTTGAAAATAAATTCTTCGAAATCAATTGTTTGAAGGACATATATATTTGAAATTTTGCAATCAAATGCTTTTTAAAGATACAACTTTCAACTTAAATATCTAATGGAAACAACTTTTTAAGTTGGGGGTTTAACTAAACATGCACAAAATGGGTTTTTGGGTGTTAGTTTAGGTTATTTAAAATTACAATAATCGGAATTTTCTAAGAATTGCTTGGTTGAAGAAAACGTAGTCGAAAAATCAGTAGTTTCGAAGAAAACGTTAGATACTGTTTGGTTATGATGATTCTCTAGTACAGGTTTTGATTGATTCAAATTCAAATCTCTGATCCACCGGTTAGAATGAAGATGTATAGATTAATTTTAAATTTAATCTTTGCCGCAACTTTTAGGATAGTTTTATTGGAAAGGTTTTGTTGGGAACAGACTCTTGATTTCCCCGGAGCGTCTTAGCAGATTTACTTGTATCCTCTCGTTTGTCGACCTTTGTGCTATTTTATATAGTACATTACGTTTCATTATATTTGTTTTTTTTTTTTTTTATTTGAGTATATTTAAGAAATATGTGAATATGTTTTGAATTTGAGATATTGGATATAAAATAAATCAGTTACAATATTCCATTTAGAATGTTTTGTATGGTTACCATGTTAGGAAGAAAGTAAATATTTAAAGATATAATTGAAAAAAAAAATGAAAAGGGTAGATGAACAATAAAAAGGGAATTGTTTTGGTTTAAGTACATTGTAAGGTCAATTTGATTTTAAAAATTGTAAGGGCACAGTGGAAACTATCATTATCTGTTAGAGTCTTATAGATGATACGTCTGAGTAAAGAGTTTTTGTCGTATTTTGATTTGAATTGTTGTATGTAAAATAAAGTATTCGATCTGGAGGGCAAAGAAATGCAATATTTTCTACAAGAGCTGGTGAGTCAATAAATCAGTTCACAATCTTATATAGAAACACTAGGTCAATTTTTTTTCTTCGTTTGTAAAGATAAGGGTTAGATTGATTATTTTCAAAGCGATACAGGTATTTAAAAAAAAATATATTTTCAATTGCAAGTAGTTCAACTGTAAAAGGTTTATTAAATGGTTTTGTGATATGTAAAATAAACCCCATTTGTTTGGAGGCTTTTTCTAATATGTGTTCTACATGATCTTTAAGTAAAAATTTAGATTCAAATAAAACTCCAAGGTCTCTGTTTTTTCAACTCGTTGAAGATGAATGTGGTTTAGGTGGTAAACATTGATGATTGGGTGATTTTTACATTAAAATTTTATCGCATTATGTTTAGATATAATTGATTTTCCATGCAATATTCATTTATTTTATTTAGCTTATGCATTTGTACATTTCCATATCGTCAGCGTAAATAATAAAATCAGAATGATGACGTGTTTGATGTCATTGAAGTACAAAGTAAAGAGCAGGGGCCCTGAATGTGAACCTTGAGGTACCCCCAAAGAAATGCTTAATAATATTATCTGTGACATGTAACCTTTTAGGACAACAGCTTGACTTATATTTTTAATGTAAGATGAGAATCATCTAAGAAGATTTCTACTTATACCAATTTTTCCGGGTTTATTTAAGAGTACATCATGGTTCATAAGCCTTAGAAAAATCAGTAAAGATAGAGTCAACTTGTTTCTTTTTGTCCATAGAATTAAGAACAAAATCTAGAACTGCCCCAAGTTCGATTCAACAGATTTGCCTTGAAAAAAATCGTGTTGTTGGGGGTTGAAAATTGTGTTTTTACATAAATTAAAAAGTTGGTCATTAACGATTTTTTCCATTACTTTACTTATGACGCATAGTTTGTATACAGGCCTATAATTCTCAATAGCGTGTTTATATCCCTTCTTAAAAACGTTTGTAACAAAAGCGTTTTTCCAAATAGTAGAAAATAAGCATTCATTGGTAGAAAGTGTAAACAGTAATGTGACAGGGATAACAAGTTGTTCTGTACAATCAAATATCAAAAGTGGATGTAATTTATCACAGCGTTTTTTTGTGTCTATATTTTTCAGATATTTTAATACAAAGGCTGTTTTAATATTAACAAAAGTCATGAGTATTGAACTCATATTATTATAATTGATTATATCTACACTATTTGTGGAAATTTTTGTAGTTTGAGAGGGGACAAAAACAGTTTAAAAATATTAAAGACTTAAAAGCCCTCTAAAAGGGTTTATCTTGTTCGCAATCGCATCGATCGTTTCTATTTTGATTTCAATTGAGAAATCCACAGCATCAGAAGTGCAGATTTGGCAGCTATATCCGGGTCATCTTGGCTTAAAGCATCCATCCAGTACATTATAGAGCACCCAGTCTCGCTTTAATTGTCGCCCAGTCGCTTCCTAAGCATATAAACTCGCTATTGGTAAACAAAAATACAATATTCTTTAAATGAGTACAAAAAAATACTAATAACTGCTCTGTCAGGGAATTGTCACTCGACACTGTAGATATTGAGATAAATAGTGCATAAATTTTTTTTTCCAGTTACAAACTAAAATGTAGTTGTTTTATAAATAGTTTGTTGAATATACCAACAGCACACTACACTAGTTTTGATACAAACACAAAGCATACGGTAACATAAATAAGGTGGTGCTGAAACCGGTTTGTGAGTTTGTGTAAATGAAGTGATGTGGGCACAGAAACGTACAATATTTAATTCACAAATAAGCCCGTCGTCCAACGGGTCGGTAAGCAATCGATACAAACCGAGTGCTATAAGGCCCCGCGCAACAAATTAAGTTCGTTATAGTAAAGTAACGGTGTGCAACGGAATTTAGTGTGGAACTTTTCTGCGCAGGGTTTTACAGCATTTGGTTGATGTCGATTGCTTTCCGACCCGTGGGACGGTGGGCTAAGAAATAATACAATAGTTGTAAAATAAAATAAGTCGTATAAGTTTCGTAAAATAGTACCTGCACAACAAATAACTGTCACTATTTACTGTGTCATTAATACGGCCATTCATCGCAAATCGCAAGGCCAACTGTCATGTGTAATCTAATATGTATTGTAAAAAACTTATTTAGGTCCAGTTGTTTCATTCTTGGTAAAGTTCAAAAGCTGGTTAAATCTTTGGTTAATGTCAGATTGGAATTACTGGGAACATTATAACATATTCCACTTTCTTCGGTCTTACAACATTTCCTTTTTAAATATATCTATTTGATTTTTGCACTTTCGTTTTCTGTAATGAATTAACGCAAATCTTGGAAGCGTAAATTAACCCACTTCCCGACATCCAATCAAGCTGATAATTGGCAGATAGACTCGTTGTTAATACAATGCAGTCTATCAGTGCAGTGACAATCACGTACACAAACGCGAACTTATAACTATTTATCTGAAATCGAATGACATTTCTGCAGTTAATAGACAAAATAAACGTCAGTCCAACCCGGTCGGCATTTGATGCCAGTGGTTGATTTTTTGTCTCCAGTTCTTGTATAGGAAGATTCAATCTACAGTCAAACCAGTTATGAAGATTTTAAAGACATTTTAAAATAGATGTATTATAGTTTAAAAATACTTCGTTTTTTAAAATGGGTTAATTTTTCAAACTAACTCCGGCAATTAGAACCTTTGAGGATGAGATATTGATTGAAAACATGTGACCACTGCTTTAGCCAAACCACGAATGAAACAATCGGGCCTTAAAGATCAATTGTAATACAAGTAATATAATACGTAAGGACGAACGCCTTAACCCTCAGGATCCGACCAACTACAATAGCAGTTCAGTGAAATCGTGACTTCCTTCAGGTGCACTGCAATGTGCAGTGTGCAGAACTAGGTTTTAGAAGTTTTGAACATATTTTAATACTGTCAATGAAAATTCCTAAGTAAAATATTGATATTGTAGATGTCTGTCTATTATTTCATATATAATTTTCAATATTATATTTGGCTTTGATATATTTACAAAATATTACCCGGCTTCTAAGGGTTAAAGACTTTTGAATATTCAAAGTAAAATATAATCGCAGTTGTCGCCAGTCAGCAAAGATGGAACCCTACCTCCTCAGCACCCTGAACCTGGAGTTGCTTTAATTGTCGCCCAGTCGCTTCCTAAGCATATAAACTCGCTATTGGTAAACAAAAATACAATATTCTTTAAATGAGTACAAAAAAATACTAATAACTGCTCTGTCAGGGAATTGTCACTCGACACTGTAGATATTGAGATAAATAGTGCATAAATTTTTTTTTCCAGTTACAAACTAAAATGTAGTTGTTTTATAAATAGTTTGTTGAATATACCAACAGCACACTACACTAGTTTTGATACAAACACAAAGCATACGGTAACATAAATAAGGTGGTGCTGAAACCGGTTTGTGAGTTTGTGTAAATGAAGTGATGTGGGCACAGAAACGTACAATATTTAATTCACAAATAAGCCCGTCGTCCAACGGGTCGGTAAGCAATCGATACAAACCGAGTGCTATAAGGCCCCGCGCAACAAATTAAGTTCGTTATAGTAAAGTAACGGTGTGCAATGGAATTTAGTGTGGAACTTTTCTGCGCAGGGTTTTACAGCATTTGGTTGATGTCGATTGCTTTCCGACCCGTGGGACGGTGGGCTAAGAAATAATACAATAGTTGTAAAATAAAATAAGTCGTATAAGTTTCGTAAAATAGTACCTGCACAACAAATAACTGTCACTATTTACTGTGTCATTAATACGGCCATTCATCGCAAATCGCAAGGCCAACTGTCATGTGTAATCTAATATGTATTGTAAAAAACTTATTTAGGTCCAGTTGTTTCATTCTTGGTAAAGTTCAAAAGCTGGTTAAATCTTTGGTTAATGTCAGATTGGAATTACTGGGAACATTATAACATATTCCACTTTCTTCGGTCTTACAACATTTCCTTTTTAAATATATCTATTTGATTTTTGCACTTTCGTTTTCTGTAATGAATTAACGCAAATCTTGGAAGCGTAAATTAACCCACTTCCCGACATCCAATCAAGCTGATAATTGGCAGATAGACTCGTTGTTAATACAATGCAGTCTATCAGTGCAGTGACAATCACGTACACAAACGCGAACTTATAACTATTTATCTGAAATCGAATGACATTTCTGCAGTTAATAGACAAAATAAACGTCAGTCCAACCCGGTCGGCATTTGATGCCAGTGGTTGATTTTTTGTCTCCAGTTCTTGTATAGGAAGATTCAATCTACAGTCAAACCAGTTATGAAGATTTTAAAGACATTTTAAAATAGATGTATTATAGTTTAAAAATACTTCGTTTTTTAAAATGGGTTAATTTTTCAAACTAACTCCGGCAATTAGAACCTTTGAGGATGAGATATTGATTGAAAACATGTGACCACTGCTTTAGCCAAACCACGAATGAAACAATCGGGCCTTAAAGATCAATTGTAATACAAGTAATATAATACGTAAGGACGAACGCCTTAAAGACTTTTGAATATTCAAAGTAAAATATAATCGCAGTTGTCGCCAGTCAGCAAAGATGGAACCCTACCTCCTCAGCACCCTGAACCTGGAGTTGGAACTGGGGGGGCCCACACTACCCCCGGAGGCCTTAGACAGCCCCCCGTTTCAGAGCCCCCGCCCTCTGGCGTTGCGCCCCTCTGAGGATCTCCCGTTGCTGCAGACGGTGTGGGAACTCAACGAACTGGTGTTTTACTTGGTGCTGATAAGGGGGCTCGCCAGGATTCTGTATTTAGCCTGATAACCACCCTAATTCCAATGAAGATTGCCCTCTACAAAGATAGGAAAACGTTAACTTAATTTTGGGAATTCATTGTGTTTTCAAAAGCATTACAAGTTATTGTAAGTCTGTGGACAATCCAGCACAACAAATGAAGAAAAGAAAAAAAAAAGATAAATATTATATTTTGTGCGCTTAGTAATTAACAATGTCAATAGATACGAGCCAATAAATAAATTGAATTAAAATGTATTCATATGTTTTTTTAAACTCGATAAACGTATTGATGGCTGAACGACCAGCGGCAGAGTTGGTAACAGCGTCGGGTGTCTTGGATTCAATTCCTCGGCTGACAAAGTCCTTCATCATTGCGCAAGCAACATCTTTCACTTGTAATTACTGTAGTAGGCGCTTTCTAATCATTATCAGGAATTGTATGTATGTATTATGCTTTAGTCTATATTTTCAGGTTATTAGTAACTCTGGAATGTTTTGATTTCTCCAAAAAAATATTATATCATATTTTTATAAAAATTATTTGCGTAGTTGAAAATTGCCACAATTGATTTCAAGCACTCTATTTTTCCCTTCTGATTGCTTCATTTTTTATTTACTAGTTTAGAGCAACTCACGTGCGTTGTACGGCCTAACTGAAGGCAAGTCATTTGAAAAAGAAAAAAAATACAATAATTCATTTATTCTGCGCAATATACCTGGGGGTCTAACACAATGTAAACGATAACCTTACAATATCGGATCGATAGGCGTAACAACTGATGGTTTTATACCGATTTCCTGAGCACGGTCGCTCTGTTGATAGCCAAACCAATATTGATAATGCGACAAATAAGAAATCTATATGCGCTGGCAACACCGGCGCAAATGTCAATTCATAGACGACTACGTAAAACATAAAAATAATAATAAATTGACAATGTTGAAATGAAATAAAAACTTCAATATAAATTGACGTCAAACGTAAGCTATTATTCATAACTATCACTTTTGTTTCTCGATGCTGGAATGAAATCAATTGATCGCGTCTTAGGTGAATCAATTAAGTCTATACGATTTATTTTCGTTTTAAGAACTTACTTATTTTACCCCCATTTGTTAAGGCGAAGCTTAATGCCAAATCACTATTTTGATTCATCTTTATAACGAATCGGAGTACATTATGAATACCTACCAATAAATATGCTTTAGATAAATTGAAGGTTTTCCTATCGTTTCGCTCGAGTAGAATACAAATAAAAAAATTAATTACTCAAAAAAAAATATAAATGCAAACCACTAAAAAAATTATTTTTTCAATAAAAATGTTGGAAAGCATAAAGAAAACATATTTAAAAAAATGCAGTATTATAGCTAACTTATCTGTGACAGTTTCACTTGAATGAATTTTTTTTCTTTCTTATAAAATTATTTACAAAATAAATAAAAATCAGTTTTTTGCTTAAAATCTAACGTTTCTAGACTCCGTTTGTCAAGCAATTTTAATGCCTATTACCTACGATATAAGGTAAACCAAGAATATACACATTTTTGGCTTGTAGCTTCCTTTAATAAGAAAGTTATTTTGCATAAGCAGAGGCTTTTGTCTACCGACTCTCAGAATCATATTCTGACCATGCTAGCAAACCATTATGACCTCTTGAGCTCATTTAGGGGTGTAAACCAAGTGCGCGGATTTCAGAAATAATTTGACGATCAAGTATTTCCTACAATTATTAGTATTTAAACAAAAACCACAGAGTTTGATATAATTATTTACATATCTACATTGTATATTGTATACCCCACCATCGTAGTACATAAATACGGTTAGATTATTCTAATCCCGCCCATCCAGTAGTGCAGTAAGCAAAAACGTACAAGCCAACAAGACGCTGCATTGAAGAAAAAATAAGTCAACTTTCCGTCTACAGTTGCGAATCAATAAACTACTAATAATTAGAGGACATGATACAAGATAGTGCTCGCAGACCGAAATAAGTCCCTGGTGATCGGCGCGCGATGTGGCCAGGGAATGTCTCACGGAGCTTGGCAGCTGATCCCAGCATCCCAAGTGGCAAACAACAAACATCGGTACCTCGTAAACTGGTGTCATACAGTTTTTGTAACAACGGGTTTCCAACAACAAAAAATTCCTACTTCCAATATAATACAACTATGTTGCACAATCTTTCAGTGTACATACGGAATCAATTTGAAAATGCCATATTATACAAAACACTTTTGACAAAAAAACATCTATATAAATAAATGGTTTCATGATAACTCAACACAGTGACAATTCAACACACTTTTAAAAAGTGATATAAAGTCATTAGAAACAATGAAAAAAAATTTATTTTTACCTAACCTAACCTACATAACCCAGTTGATAAAGTTTTTGTTTCATCACTTTCCAGACTTTATATAACTTTTTAAATTAAATCAAATAAAACACTTTGTTTATTAACCACGACTTTATTATTATTACATCTACCGGTTTCGCTACGGTCGAGCTTCATCAGGATGTGAAATATTTCACATCCTGATGAAGCTCGACCGTAGCGAAACCGGTAGATGTAATAATAATAAAGTCGTGGTTAATAAACAAAGTGTTTTATTTGATTTAATATATAATGTCTAACCACAAAGTGATTGCTTCCTACGAAAAAATAACTTTTTAAAGATGTGATGAATTATCATTGTAAGGATTTATCAGGTTACCAAATAAATATGTAAATGTTCTTTTGTCCAAAATCTTAAATCTGCGAAAGTTCGTCACTGATTACTATGAAACTTTGACACAATGTTGCATTCGAAAATTCGTGTATTTTTATATACCTATATTATATAGATGTCACTCGTGACAGGTAAAAACATGTTTTTTTTTAAAACATTGTCATTTGTTGGACAAATATGCTTTAAAAAAAAGTCGTTTGCTGGACTAACATGCTTTTTTTAAATAATAAATAGTGTGTCAGCTACACACTCTGTTGATTCTCTATCTGCACAGACATACTGAGCCATAGCTATGCATGCCGGGGTACAGCAAGTGTCTGATAAATAAATCAACCCGTAAAAAATGATGTTTTTTTAACTATTTTTTCAATGTCTTTTAAAACATGGTTTGACTGAGAACCTTCCTACCCAGAAAATGGAGTCGGCAACTCAACCAAACTCGCCAAATGCCGATTGGGTATGACCGACATATATTTAGTATATTAGCTCCTGTAGTGTCATTCGATTTCATAGAAATGCATATGTGTTCGCGTAGGTATGTGTGCGTGATTTCCACCAAAACAGATCGATTGTTATTTTATAAGCAATAATTATTAGCCTGAAACACTCATCCACATTGAAAAATCTCCTGATAAAAGATACATGACGCCAACGGGACCATGTCATCCACATCCACATCCATCCACATTGAAAAATCTCCTGATAAAAGATACATGACGCCAACGGGACCATGTCATCCACATCCACATCCATCCACATTGAAAAATCTCCTGATAAAAGATACATGACGCCAACGGGACCATGTCATCCACATCCACATCCATCCACATTGAAAAATCTCCTGATAAAAGATACATGACGCCAACGGGACCATGTCATCCACATCCACATCCATCCACATTGAAAAATCTCCTGATAAAAGATACATGACGCCAACGGGACCATGTCATGTATCTTTTATCAGGAGATTTTTCAATGTGGATGAGTGTTTCAGGCTAATAATTATTGCTTATAAAATAATTGTTACCCTTTGTGCTATGCATAAAAAATCTTGTCTTAAACATTAGTTTACCAAAAAAATAATAGATCGATTGTCTTCGACAACGAGTTTTTCTGTTGGAAGTGGGTTAATTTCCGCTTCCAAGATTTGAGTGTATTCATGGCATGAGGATTCAATCGTCAGTAGATATCATTGTCAAAATCTTTTTGCGGGTTAAACTGTTAACTATTTCTAAAAAAATACGATAATGTGAGCTTTTAAATTTAAATTTTTTGTTGACACGTTTTCTATGGCGATTTAAAAAGTTCCACTTTTGATTTGCGGCCAAAACGACGTTGTTCGTTTTTATTCGTGAATATGGCCTTGTTGAGGTCACACAGGCCAGCATCGGTGACAGCCAGTAGATTTTTCTGAGTTATAATAATGTTATATATAAAGAGGTTTCCGGAAATTTTTAATTCCAACAAATGCTTTCCGGAAAGACAGCACTACTTAGATAAGCCAAGAGTCCGGTGAGAAATTCCGTCGCCTGTTCTTCTCTGGGTCATTCGCTTTTAGTCATCATTTTACCTAATCTTCTATCCTATGTTATCTTTTTTATGTGAGTACCGCATAAAAATTTCAGCTGCTCCCAACCGTCTGAGGCCAGTGAGACTATGGCATCCCCAATGGGTAGGACTGGACATCAGAAGGCATGGATTCAATTCCCGTTGGCGGAATTTATTTTTACTCGGAAGATATTTTGTATTGTATTTGTATTGATATTTCAGGCGACTAATTATTGCTTATAATTATTTGTTACAAAAAATAAAATTGGAATTGGAAATAATTCATCAAAAAATTCCAAAAAACTACAATATACCTACAACTTCATTATTGCTCCACATTTTAACTACTGCTTAAAGATTCTTTTTGAAGTGAAACTTCTTTACGTGCGTCATGCATTTTCGAGGACCGGAGTAAAACCGACTCATGACCGTCACGAAAAACACGGGGTACGGGACCCCCACCACCGCTCACCGTTCACTGTCGCTCTCTCAACGTAGTCTCTTACTGAGGTGAGCGAGCCACTGACGAACGTTCTCTCTCTCTCTCTTCTCTCTTTTCCTCTCTCTCTAGCCAACGACGCCACGCCAGGCATCAGCTGCTTGCGTCGTGTACTGCGCGGTGAGTGTAATACGAGTGAAATACGTAATTGATTGTGGTTTATTCGATTTGGAACAGAGTTTTAGTGTCAAAAATGAGTAGAGACGAGATAGAAGTGAGAAAAACAGTCGTATCACAAGAATAATGAAATGAAAAGAGAGAGAGAAGAATACTAAAAGTTTCACTTCCGTCGTGCGTAGGCTTGCCACACGCTGTATTTTTTTTGAGTGACGACAGAGAACCAAATAATTTGCAAATTGAACAAAATAGGGCAATGAGAATAATTCTTAGGCGAAATAGATTTTCAAAGTAACTAAATTATTATATGTACTAATTTGGCTAAAAGTGAAACAGATACGCTATGATATTTATATATAGAATAATAAACAACCTGTTACCAAAATACTTTTCAAATAAAATGATATGAAAAATTCACAGACATAACACAAGAACGTGCAAGGAAATCAGGCTAACAAAAAAAGGACAAAGCAAATACGCACAATAGTTTACCATACAAAGGGATGAAATATTATAATGAGCTGTCGGGAACCTTTCGGGAAAGTCTGCACCATTTGGGTGAATCATTTTATAGAAAATGTAGTATATGATTTGTAACTAATTAGTAATTTGTCAACTTTGGTGTATAAATTACCAAAACAAAATTAATAAACATGCAAATTCATCAAATAAAACTTACTTGCGCAGGCCGGGATTTGAACCTGCGACGTCCAGATTTGTGGCAAGGAACGTAATCACTCAATCATGGAAGCTGTCAGTATATATATTATAATCTACACGAGGTTTAATTACTATAATCAGAAGGTAGTCACGAGTCTCGACTATGAGTTCGTTGTTAGAACAAAATGAACTTCAGCAACCAATAATTACTGAATTGATAAAGCAATCACTAAAGACATTCACAGGTAACATTAATCAAACATTTTCAAACATAGAAATTCTTTCTCGTGCAGAAAATCAATTGCCTTGGCCCGGCTGGGGCCTTAGACAAAAATCTAGAATAAAAAAAGACGAACACGACAAAAGATTTTATGGGTTAAATGAAAAATGTCGGTAAATAATTACATTATTATGTTGACACAACATTATTAAAATAATTATTCCATTCGAGAATGCTACAAAAATCACGGTAATGTTTATGTTTTATATTTCTGTGAATTTCTTAGAGGAATAAAATAATGTTATTTTGAATACAGTCAGGGGTGTCAAACTTTCCTTGATTATTTTAATTACTTTTTGAAATGTTACGCTGATATTTATGAATATCTATAGAATTGAATTCATTGCCAAATTATTGGGAACATAAATGGCTAATTGTCTTTTTCGCCAACCAAACTGAGCGATATATAGATATCTTTTTTCTCTTAGCTGTACAAAAAGCCTTTACATCTGAACTATCGTAGTGTGTAATAAAACAAAAACAATCTTAATCGGTTATAAATGTGACATAATATTATTTATATGGTAAAATTCTCCATTAACAATATAATATCACAGGAATTCAATAATTTTAATAAAAAATACTTCTGAGTCTCCTTTGAACAGATCTTTTATTAATTGTGTTACTTGGCGAAGGCTATATAAAATATGGCGAAGTTTATTTTATCTTTCTAGTCTATATTACAAATTACAAAGATTGAATATTTAAATTGAACAACTTTTCTTTAAATTTTAAGGTTATGCCCATCAATGTAATATATAATTGAAGAAGAAGATAGCACTTACAAATCTATACGAAACATGAAACAGAACAAGAAACTGAAAATAAAAAGATAACGGTCTCAGCTGGGAATCGAACCCACGATTTTTGCTTACCAGGACAACATCCATATCTACTCGACCATTGGCATTTCTGACCATTGGCACTCGACCCTCGACCTTATTATTTTACGACATATTTGTCGATCTCATATTTCCAATTCAGAATTAAAATTATTATTTTGCAAATATTTTTTTTGTTAATAGGTATCCCATATATATTTTTAAAAAATCGGATATTTTTATCCGAGACACTATCTAGGTTACAAACCAATTCTAAAGAAATTTGTGATCACTCAAAAAAGATAGCTGCCAAAAAATAAGGAAAAATTAGTTGCAAGATAATATTGTTAATTGAACGACAGATATGACGTATAATTATTAGATCCCAATGGTCTAGTGGATAAAGACGTTGTTCCGGTAAGACAGAGATCCTGAGTTCGATTCCCAGCTGAGATTTTTATCTTTTTTTATTTTATGTGTCTTGTTATGTTTCATGTATCGTTTAGATTTGTTAGTGTTATCTTCTTCTTTATGATAGTACATATTTAAGTTATGTAAATTTGTTGAGTTAGATAATTGTAAAAAATCCAAATAAAATCTCTTCGTTAAATTGAAAAGAGATAAAAAACATCAAAGCTTCAATTCAAAAAGAAAAAAACTCGTTACCTCATTCACACGACAAGTGTTTCGTTGGCTCGAGGTCCTGAAAGTCCTGAAGCGCTTCCAGACCTTTGATCTATTCCCAGCCTTACCGGGAACCCACTTTCTCTTACCGATATGATGCGGCTTGCGTCTTCCTGCTCTGAAATTCCGGGAATAATGACTCGGGATTGTATTTTCGCTCTACGCTATAACTATTCGCACTAAAACAATCAACACAGTCGAAGTTTTCTTCAACTACTGGGAATTTACGTTTATGATAATTAATGATTGTTTTCACCATTCAAAGAAAATCGAATTACAATGAAATAATGTAAATTAGCAAGAATCTCGAACGCAACTATAAATTTAGAAATATATACTCATGTTTTACTGGACCCCTCAGGCCTCTGGCATATAAATCATTAATTTTTTTAAAGACGCTGTTAGAAAGTTGGAAAATTTGTTTGTATTTCCACTTTGCAATAAAATCCAAATAAATGCGGTATTGCTGATTTACATATAATTTTTAAAATATTAAAATTTTGAAATAAAACATAAGAAAGTTTCAAAAATATCTTATCTTCAGTTTTTAATCTACACACTGAGCTAAAATTACAAAAAATATATATATATATATATATATTCTAAGACAAATATATTATAAACAATACAGTTACCTCATTTTTTTATCGTTTCATATAAAAATAAGTAATCAAAAAATCACCAATGTTCATATTTTTTCTGAAATTGCGGTCGGAACCTTAGGAATATAAAAACAGAAGTAACGCAACGATTTCTATGAAGTCATATAGCTGTTTCGAAAAGCGAACAAAATGACTCTACGGGTTAAAAAAATTATCCTGAGCGGTTAAATATTATACATTAAATTAAAATTTTATGTAAATTGCTAGTAGACAAGGTATTGGTTTTATGGACTATTTTTAGTCCCGAAATGAGAATCAATTCATCAGCTTTTTGAATGGCTCTTTCTTCCAATACAGTAAGTTATAATTTGGTATCAAACATCTCCGTGATGATCGAGTTGATAGTGTAGTGGTACGGAATTAGCAAGATTCTTGTTGTATGCAAACTCGAACTGACGTCATAATATAAACTTGTGTTTTTGCAAAACTGTCACGATTTTATCAAAATAAGTTATTTTTTTAATGTATTTCTAATACCAAACAAAAGTGAGTATTTTATTAGAAAGAACGTGAGAAAAAGAAAAAGGAAAAATATTGGCTATTCAGTTCGGGTAACTAAATACAGCTAAAGCCATTTCAAGTAACAATTCGATTCGGAATGGTTGTGTTTCTTTCACCAAGGCGATATTGAAAGTATCTAAAACCCTGAAATGTATTTGTACGAGTATCTAATATTCAAGTAAAAAAAAATAATTCAATTTTATTTATAGTGTAATAACTTATTGAGTAAAATCTCCAAATTTTATATGTAATAATTGAATATTAATTACTCTCAAACGAAAAATGAGAAACAGAAAAATCAGTAAAAGATTCGGTCTCATCGAGGAATTGAACCAAGGATTCCATTTTGCGATAGCAGATATAAAATAGAGATAAACAGATTAAATTAAGATAATTTTGGTTATTCTTAGTAGAAGTACAACACAGTTAAATATGACCGAAGAGGATAGGGTCAAATTGCCTCAGGAATAGAGCAAAGCCCCGGCAAGGCTGAAGTTCTATGGTCAATTTCTAGAAACAACCGAATCTTTTTCTGATTTTTCTACGTTTCCACATTTTTCGTTTGAGATTATTTTTAACATATCTTTAAATGATCAAATCAACGGAAAATTTATGTATAGATCAAAAATGAACATTGCCCGTCATAGTCATAATCAGTATAATCACAAATTAATTAATTAACTGCATATTGATGGGAGGTGTAATTTGTAACCAAGTGCCTGTGAATGTAGTCTGTGTTAAAACACATTAACGGTGTGCTTTATATCATATTCCGTTTAATAGGCAGAATAATTTGTTATGATGCATTATTGTATTTTATTATCTGCTTAGGTACATGATAAAACAATTTGTTATGAGGTAATTATGTCAAAACGTATTTGATGCTAGTAATTTTGCCTAGCTACAGGCGCGTGGCGAAGGTTGAATACGAATTAATTGCATTCATGTTGGGCGGGTGAAATTAACTTATATCGTTAGTCAGTTATTTATTTCTATAAACCTCACTAATTATATTTACATACTTGAATATTTACCGCCTCCAACCTCCATTCTTTTGACTTTTGAAATATTTGCATACAGAGCTCCGGGCCCGAAAGGCCCCTTTTCTCTTTTATCATGATTTTAAATATTGGTTGTAGGATAAATAGATTTCATTTTGGTTGAGTTAGAAAATATTTTTGCTACCTAACATGGCTGCAATGGGGGGGCTTAAACTTTATGAAGGATTTGTTTAGGTTTTGTATGAGTCGTTATTATATTTTGATCGTAATGTGCGAGGCAGTTGATGGACGCGTTTTCATTGGTGGGAAGGCCCGCATAAAATGTTTCCGCAAAACTTAAGATATGATCTGCGAAACTTAAGTAGGGGAACTTCAGAGTCCCGATGTAGTTGAGAAATCCTCATCCAATTAGGAGCTCCCATGGCAATGCGAATGGCTTTATTTTGAAACGTTTGAAGTCTTTTTACAGAATATTTACAGCCTCCAGCCTCCATTCCTAATATAACAGAGTGACAATAAAACGTTAGGCTTGCTTTGGATAAAACCACGAAAAAAAATATACCAAGAAATTAACTTATTGAAAATTATAAAATTGTACGAAGCTAACGTGTGCCTTTTAATCTATAGAAAACAAAATGAAGATACTCTCAGTATCGCCCTGGTGTAAGACCTGTATTCTGAATTGATACGTTGCTTAAAATTACTTTAGCTGTCTTTTATAACCAGAGCTGAATATGAAGGTATTTTATTCCTTACTACCATTAGCCTCACAACATACCCCAATTGGGGATACCGTAGCCTCGCTAGTTTTGGACTGTGAACAGTTGGGACTCTTGTACGGTATTTATTATAATTTATTTTTTAAACATTATTTTTGTTGTTAAAATTCTTATGAACACAACATTTATACATAAAGTAACAAGTACACGAAAACTATTCAAGACCACATAATGAATGAAGAAAATATTTATAAATAACGTCACAAGTACACGAAAACTATTCTAGACAACATAATGAATTGTACATTTATACAGTTTATACTGAAAAAGTGGTAAGAGAAGCATAGGCCATGAGGGTTATGATCTTCAGGTAATGGTGGCATAATTTGCTAGTTATTATAAGATGCGTCGTGCGACAGTCCAAAGATCGACCAGTGCTCTTGATTGGAGTAGATAAATAAACCACTCACTAGATCGATATCTTCGGACTTTTTGTATGAAACAAATTGGTCCTAAAGAACCATAGATATGCCAATAAATAGACAGTAAAATTCTCATTCGTAGCCTACTTATTATACTATACACCAATGAAAAACTCTGAAAGTTTATTCCATAGACTTTCAGAGTTTTTCATTGGTGGGTATAGTTAGGCAATCGTATGACGTCAATATTTCGGTTCCAATTTTCGATCGGAGTTATACCCGCCTGCTGGCGTAAAAAAAATGAGCTCTTTTGCAGATTTGCCTTCCCAGGCTCTGTCCCCTAGTATGAAGGTTTAGCAACCATGTAGTGTCAAAAAATCCAGTTTCAGCAATATGGCCATATACATTATACAATTGTCAGTTGAATAAGTACTGGAGATGTCACAGACCGAGACCATATATATAAATCGAATAGAAGGAGCCATACACCATGTTACCAATCCTAAAATTAACATCCTTCCAGATAAACCCAAAACGGAAAATCGAATTTTTTTACAACATTATAAAGTCCTTTAATGTAGAATAGTCAAATATTATGTATTATTGTATAATTATTATTATTACATATTCTTATGTAAAATTATTATTGTTTCATTTTTTATTTATTTATCATTAAAAGCAATACAGGATTACAAACATACGTTGTATTCCAGTTAACACAATTAATATAAGAACAGTTATTGAAAATGTGTTTCATTTATTAATTTATTTCTAAATTCACGCCCGACTGGGCTTTTACATGAAAAAGCAATGGCAATAAAAATTAATGGCACAGTATAAAGATACGATAATAGTAAGCATATTTATAGTATCTTTATATTGTACCATTAAACATATTTTCTATTACTGTTCTTATATTACTAACGTTAACTGGAATACAACGACGATAATAGTAAGTATATTTATATTATCTTTATACTGTGCCATTAAACACATTTTCTATTGTTGTTCTTATATTACTAACGTTAAATGGAATACAACGTGTCTTTATAATCCTGTATTGTAAACATACGTTGTATTCCAGTAAACATCTTTATACTGTGCCATTAAACACATTTTCTATTCATTTTCTTATATTAGTAATGTTATACAATACAGGATAATAAACATACGTTGTATTCCAGTTAACATTAGTAATATAAGAACAGTAATAGAAAATGTGTTTAATGGCACAGTATAAAGATACGAAAATAATAGATATATTTATGTTGGGTATAACATATATTAATATTAAGTACATGTAATTAGTTAGAAAGCGAAATATTTATATTTAATAGATTAACTATATTAAATAGATTAATTAACAAAAATATTAACTGATACTCTTTTATTGAGATTATATTCATCATATATGCTAGAAAAGATTGCATTTCGTTGCCCTGAACACAACACCAGATCGAACGACTTATTTAGAACACCACACTGTAAAGCCAAATATGCGCAAAACTGTTAAATAGGACGTATCTGTAAAACTCACAATGCCTCTAGAGATGTAGATATTTTCAAGTGTAACTTGAAAACATATAAAATGCAACTTAATAAACTGATAACTTAATTTATTTATTTTGTGAAATAATCTTAATTTATTTTACTGTTTTTATTATAATCATGCGAAAACTGTTTACTACTACTACTTTAGTTGTTTTTATAACATTTTGTAATTCCTTATAATGTTTATTCTTTATATTTCTTTATCATTTATAAATATATTGTATAGTTGCAAATATTGAATCAACGACTAGAATTAATGGAACATTATTGGTCTAATATTGTAAATAATTGCTGTTTATCCTAAATAAATAAAAATTATTACAACACAATTACAAATAAAACTGAAATATAAACTAACAGACATATGAATTGAATCTAACTGGAATGGTGAGCTGTTTGATTATTCATGATCTATTTGAAATAGTTGCCTAACACGAGCTCCGTCTCTTGGCGCCATATGCTAATTTTTATAATATTTTATACCTACACAGGGTGCATCATATTCTACATATATTTCTACAACCTACAAAACCAAACTAAACCAAAATCAAACTAACCATAGACAGAGAGGAGATACTGCCAAACCACTTGGTCTTGGCACACACTCCTTGCTTCATACGAGCATATACATCGTCTCATTCATACCCTACTGAGTATTTGGTGCACGTCTTTTTAGGGCGTGTAGCGCGCCGTTTTTACTCTCGCCACTACACCATCTCTTTCCCCCGTACAGCGCCTTCCCGCTCACCCATACCTCGGCAAACTAGGCTGCGCAGACGCCCTCTGCGCATCTCCCACTCTCGAGTCGCCACATAAGCCACGCCCCTCTACAAGGAATGGCCTATATAAGGAGCGACACGTCCTAATTCAATCAGTTCGTCTGCAGCTCGCCCTTGGCTAGTACTCTCTAAGGAGTATTCTACTTCCATAAGCAAAGCACCAACCAGACCCCGACTGCTGCCTTAGTTGCGCTTCGTCCTATGGTACGACCCTCTAAGCAGACCACAGTCGCCGCCGCTCGTCACCATAACGGCACGAGTCAGTTTTGTTGTTCCCAAATCGGCAATCGGCATCCGACCCCTTGCTCAGTTGATTATTATTGTGATTTGATACATTGTGACTATTTTTTACTATATGTGATCTGTGAACCTAATTTAAATAAATAACATTTACCCAACAATTGTGTTACAGGCGTCATTTTTCTTATTCATGTTTGCATTCTTTGCGGATCTTCATATTTTTCACGCGATCATAAATGGTTTTATCACACATTCGCCTCAGAATCACACATCTACAGCATTCAATCTACTTTCAACCTACCAGTTCCAACGCTATACTTCAGGGTTGGTATCAGCACTCCATTGTGAACTGCTAGCTTCGCCTCCTTGGAAAATTTATGCTAGCACCAACTGCAGTTAGTCCATATTAATGTAATTTTCTGCTATTTACCCTCATTTCAATATCCCTATAAGGGTCGCAAGATAACTCATCAAAATGTCAATTCAAAATACTTATTAAATAAAAGTGCAATTAAAGTTATGAAAAGTGATGAAACAAAAACCTTTTATTTGCCCTGTCTCTCTCTATATCTCTCTCTCTCTCTCTTTAAAATACCATGATTTAAGACTTACTTACGTCATCGTTAATTTATTCTTCGTTCATCCTAAACATGAGAGATTGTAAATTTTCCATGCCGTTAGAAATTAGCAACGCATCGTCAGATTACAACAAGCAACATACTTTTAGAATCCCTAAATATTTAACTAGTTAAAAACTTATAAATCATTAGTTAGTGACGATATCTAAGCGCGGATTCCAAATACAGTGCATCGTATCTGTATTTCTATACTAATTCTTCTGGTTTCAACAATTTTCAATAACAAAGGGTTTCTAAACAAAATTCGATATGTAGGTACACGGAGAGAAACCGATTTTTGCCTCCGCGATAAATTAACAGGCCTTATTAATAAAACATTAATTTAAGAATGTTTTAAATTTATTGATAATATACTAGTATAATGACGATACAAATAATTTTTGTTTCATGAACGTGTTCTGACATCATGATAATATATATTCGTAATTTACTAAAAATTCATGCGTAAAGCCTGAAATCCCGTTTTTATCCGGATTACCAATAATTTGAAGAGATTCTTAATTAGCAATAGTCATTTTTCTACTTGTGCAGTAGTTACAAAAACTACATTTTTAACAATGCCGCTACTGCTAAAAATATTGATGTATCTTAATAAATGAATGTGTACATTTTCATCTTGCGAAAATGTTATTTTACTTTACATCACTATTAGCATACATTTTGTTGCCGTTTAGATCATTGAAACTATATTAAATTTTGTATACATAAATGGATTATAATGATATTAATAATAATCTGTAACTACAAAAACACTGACTTGGATTTTAGCTTATATTTTTCTTTCACGTTAAAAAAACAGAACACCCTGATTATAAAGCGATGACAAGTGAACCAGACGAAACTTGTACGGAATCCGAGAATAGAGTGTACGTGCGAGTGACTCAAAATAACTGTTTTTCTATAAATACTAAAGAAGTATTCTCTCAGTTCCTTGCCACTCGCAAAAGATGTTTCCCTGTGGTCCATGCTTAGATCATAGAATAAGAGTGGATCCACGGTACACACACAGCATCACCCGCTCTGAGGGGGCCTATAGTCCCCCAGAGGGGCTGGCTGCGAGCCAAGAGCACCACTATTAAGTAATACATCGATCCAATCTTTGCACTTGTATCTGACTTGGCCTAATAATGTTCAACTTGTCCCATATACATTATATACAATAGCAAAGACAGTAATCCGACTTTTTTTATAAATTTGACAATTATTCACTTTTCTCTCAAGAATATGTTCATAAATTTCAATAGCATCGTTTCAAAGGACGTGCAATAAAATCATACTACTTGAAAAGGACAAAAACAATAAGCAGAACAGTTTATTCTATAAAGAGATATTATAATGGGCTGCCGGAAACTATAAAAACTTCATACACTAAATAATACATTCAAAATAGTTTGCAAGAATCACATTAAGGCTCATTAGCAAGCATTTGAAAAGAAAAAGAAGGTGGTTTGAAACTGAGATATATAAATTCAAATGTTAGAGGGAGCGCGCTAATATTAAAAAAAATTACATATTAAATAAGATAAAAAAATGTGTTTTTAAAATTTTTCGAAGCATTCTTAAGACGGGTTGTTTATGAAAATTTTAACAATGTATCAAATTTCAACGTTAATTTTCGGGTTCTGTGAAAGTCCTATTCAAGTTTTGTTATGATATCATTATAAGCTAGTTGCTTGACAGAACTGAAAAGATAGCAGAACTCCAAAAAAACTTTAAAAGAACTTGAAATTTACCTAACTTTGAAATTTGAAGAATTGTTCAAATTGTAGGAAACAACCCATTCTTAGAGATTCTTTTCTCTCGAGGGAATTTCATATACCTAATTACCGTTTCGGCCCTACAAATGTATATATTTAAATTATATTAAAAAACAAACGATTATTTTTTTAGGAATTTAAAAACTTAATGTGTTCAAGAGAGATATGTCACAAATCGATAGAAATTCGGAATGCGGGAGCTTAAGCGAGATAAAATTTATTATTATGTATGTTTTAGTTGGTAAATCTTTTTTTTTTACCTTTTATGTACTGGATTCTAATCATGTTGACATCTAAAGCTTTCAGTTTTTCTTATTAATTAAAAACTAATAATTCCTGTAATTTTTTTGTGATTTTCAATTTGTTTTGTAATGCGCCTCTCATCTCAAAGTTTATCGACAAGAAGTGGTAGAAAATCGGAGATTTCCGAGGAAGACATGAATCGTGGCATGTTAAGAGTAAGAAAAACATAAGACTAATGATGTACAGATGATATGCCTTTATATACTGTAGTTGATATTATTTATAATATTATGTACGTATACACCCGCGAGCCGAACTGCCGAACTGAACCTCTACTTATGGGAAAAAAACGAAGCAACCGCAAATGGCACGAAACGCCGCTTGCAGTTGATTCGTTCCTTTCCCGTAATTCGTTGTACGGTTCGCGATTCGGTTCGAAAATGTAAACATACCATTAAATTTGCTGTCTATCACTGATTGTTATGCAGAGAGTCTTTAAGGCGAAGCTTAATGCCAAATCACTATTTTGATTAATCTTTACAACGAATTGGTGTACATTATGAATACCGAAAAATATGCTTTAGATAAATTGAAGGTTTTCCTATCGTTTCGCTTCAGTAGAATACAAATAAAAAAATAAAATACAGTATTATAGCTAAGATTATCTGTGACAGTTTCACTTGTTTGACTTTTTTGTTTTCTTATAAAATTATTTACAAAATAAATAAAAACCACTTTTGTTCTTGAAATTGAACGTTTCTAGACTCAGTTTGTCAAGCGATTTTAATGCCTATTACCTACGATATAAGGTATACCAAGAATGTACACATTTTTGGCTTGTAGCTTCCTCTTAATGGGATGTACAAACAGATTTTCTGCTTCGTGATTTAGTCTACCGAATCGTATTATTTTTAATATAAACATAATGAAAATTTTATATTGGCATAGTAACAGACAGAAGAGAAGTTTTTTTTGGCTCATCGCAATACTAAAATATTATGATAACCATATTTTACGAGGAATGCGTAGTATTTGTATATGAGAAACATATTTTATTTTGTGGAATTTTATGCAACTTTATAACTTTGTTCTATTTATCCACCTCAAACCAGGCCAGTGAATTTCCTGCTACGAAGAAATTAAATCACATCTCTAAAGATAAAAATAATACCTACTTACAATAGCAAATATAATATGAAAATCTCACAGAACATCATGATGTAACATGCTACTCATAGTAATAAAATACTTACATGAATTTATCTAAATTAAAATGTAGTAAACATTAATTTAAATTTTATTCTATGCAGCTAGTAATTCTCCGCAGGGGTAGGCAGAGAGGACGGACCGCCAAACAACTCGGTCACACCACACACTCCTTGACTCATTCACATTCGTACATCGTCTCATAAATGCTCTTCTACTATTCTGACTCTTGACATGGCCCGACTCAAGTATTTGATTCACTTGATCGTGCCATGTCTTCCTCGGGTGTCTCCGACTTCTTCTGCCATTGAGTCATTTATTCTCCCTATACCATTATCTTCGTGCATTCGCTCTACATACCCAAATCGTCTAAGCGTCCTTTTCTTAATCTTACTCATTACGCTTACATCAGCGATGCATTATTTGCGGATCTCCACATTTCTTCATTCATTCATTACACATATACGCCTCAGAGAACTCATTTCTGCATGATTCAGTCTATTTTTATCCTTCCTCTGCCAATTCCATGTCTCACTGCCATACATCAGGATAGGTACCAGCACTCAATTGTGGACTTATAACTTCGCTTCTTTGGACAATTTTTTTGTTAGAACCAACCGCGTTCAGTTCTTTATTAATGGATTTACCTGCATTTACCCTTCTGCCAATATTTCTGTCAGCCTTACCATCTCTCGTAAACATGCGTCAACTAAAATGTTCAATAATGATTATTCAGATATTGCTTTTGTCAAAAATTTCCATACTGGCCCAGATTTAAGTAGGCACTAACACAAACTTAAAATATAACTATAGTGTAGGTCTGAAGATGCTCATAGAATGGTCCGGTATAAAATTAGTAAAAGAAAATAATATTACTAATGGGTTATAATTTATCTGAAGTTATAAAATATCTTTGTATTCCCACACCATTTTCTGAGAGAGTTCCGAGACCCATTGCAATCCTAGATTCCGAATATAATATTGCACAATCTGCATTCATTTCCCCGAACGTCATCCTTCTAGAATTGCTGAAAGACTTCTTGGACGTTATTCGATATGCAGTGGTTCTGAACACATGCCACAACATTCGGGCGCACTCAGGGAGTAACAATAAATGGCTTCATCTCTGAGATTGTAAATATACCCTCAGGTGTGCCCCAAGGATCTCACCTGGGACCGTTACTGTTTACAATTTTCATCAACGACATTATAAAATGCTTTAATTATGCAAATGTTCTACTTTTCGCTGATGATATGAAAATATTCCTACCTATTAATTCTATAATTGACTGCTTTAAACTACAAGAAGATCTGTATAGGCTTAATGATTATTGTATCCGCAATCGTCTCAACATGAACACTTCTAAATGTTATGTAATTACCTTCACTAGAAATAAAATTAAGTTTGACCATAATTATCATATAGCTGGCCAACTACTCAAAAAAGTTACACAAATTCGTGATCTAGGTGTTATACTTGACAGTAAACTTACATTTGAGGCTCATATTGATATGATTGTTAAGAAAGCCCTTAGAATGCTAGGATTCTTATTCCGTATCGGAAAAGAATTTAATAATATCATAACACTTAAAATATTGTATTTTTCTTATGTTCGCAGTCATCTTGAATTCGCTTCTCCCATATGGAATCCTCAATATAATATTTACATAAATCGCATTGAAGCCATCCAAAGAAAATTTGTCCATCATTTAAATTTCAAACTAAATTCAAACCTTGACGTAAACAGCTCGATGGACCTTTATGGACTTAAGCCATTAAAAACTAGAAGAGACTCCGCAGATATAATATATCTCCATAAAATTATCAATGGCTTTATTGATTGTTCTCCCCTTCTGTCTGAAATTAATTTTAGAGTTCCGAGCGTTAGAACTAGAGAAAAATCACTTTTTCATCTCCATAAATGTTCTACTAATATAAGACAAAATGCGTTTATATTCAGAGCCTGTAGTATATTTAATAAGAATTTTAATGATATGGACATATTCTCAAGTAATTTAGGAACCTTTAAAAGATATGTAATAACTAACATTAAATAATTTTAAATATTCTACTTGAAGTTATCATGTTATTGCTTTGAATCCTTTCCAGTTACTTACCTTCCAATTTATACTCATGTGTTCAATTTAGTTGTAGGTATACATTTATTATATTGTTATTATTGCTATTGTGTAGTGTTATTGATTGCTGCTGTGTTGAAATTTTACAATACATTTTGTTTTGAATTTTAGTTGGTTATTAGTATATCAGTTAAATTTAAATTTTTGAAATTTAGCTGGTTATTAGTATATTATTTGTGTTCCTAGATCTGTTATTATTTTTTATTTATTATTTACAATTTTGTATTTTTTGTAAATTTCTCAGGCCACGGGTACAGAACCCTTAGTTTCTTGTTTTAATATTTTTTATTATTATTATAATTTTAAGTGACAATCTGTTATTGGATTTTATCTTTATTATTTAGTTTATTCTTATATATGTAAATAATCTGTTGATTTTCCCAAATAAATAAAAAAAAAAAAAAAAACATCTGGAAATTTTAAAATGCTATTAAAATAACCTTAGCCAAGTGCATTGCAATAATTGAATCATTCAAATATATAATAATAATATTTGGATGATTTGTATAGCGCCGTTTTTGTGCGAAATCACCTCAAGGGCGCTGTACAAATATATAATACATTTCAACAATGATCTATGTTATTAGTTATTACTAAATATATACGGAGATAATATACAGAACAATACTTACCTGGTAGGTCACTTGAGATGAACACTTAATTAACATTAACTAATTGTTTATTAGCGTAATTTAGAAACAGGATTTATCTTGTATCGTAATTGGAAAAAACTGGACTTTCTCTCAGGAATGGTATATTTAGTTTTAGGGTATGACAGCTTAAAAAGGTAAGTTTTTAGTTTAGACCTGAATTCTGTTGGACTTGTTATGTTAGTTCCGGAGGTAGTTTATTCCAAGCCTTCGGCTTCACCAAACACAAAAGCTCGATCACAAAACTTAGTATTTATAATCAAAAATAATTGTGAACATTCCCTTGATATGATCGGGTAGTAATACAGTGGACCGAAACCAAATCCTTTGGAAAAACTTGCACCGCAGTAAAGTTGTCTCGAATTAATAGTTGGTTCGTGTTTTCCACTGACGTAATGCCTCGTGTCGTCTCGTCATGCGTTTACAAAACTATTGGAAAACTCCATCAATTTCATAACACATTTTCTTGTTCTAATAAAGTTATCAACTTTTATAATATTTTATTTTACTGCGGATTTTTGCGACAGCAGTACCTACTGCTGTGACCTTTCAGCAGTTTATAGAAATGGTATTGATAGATCTGCCACTAGAGATAAGTCTCCAGTGACAAATCTATCAATACTATTGGCAAGCCAAAGGATAAACATATTTTAAAAAATAATCAAGTTTTAAAAATAATTCACCAAAATTTGGTAATTAAACATAACTTGATTGACTGCCGTAATAAAGTACCGTATTATGAATACGAACCAAATTCATTTTTAGAAAACGAATTTTATAATATATATTATGATAAAACTATACTAACAGACCGAGCGATTAGTCATAATAGACCCGATATAGTTTTACATGACAAAATTAAAAAAATAACTTATATCATTGATGTCGCTATACCAAATTCCTGTAATATTCAAAAATTTGTTATCGAAAAAATAAGAAAATACACAGATTTAGGAAATGAAATAAAAAGAATTTGGCATTCTCAGACTATAAAAATATTACCATTCGTTATTTCGGCCACTGGCATTATACCTAGCTCTCTAATTAAAAATTTAGGCGTATTAGATCTATCAAAAAATGTATATATAAAGATGCAAAAATCGGTCATTTTGAATACATGTAGGATAACAAAAGATTTTTTAAATATTTATGTTGAGGGATCAGTAGGATTTATAGGCCCTGTTAGAAGTTCTACCGAGCCGAACCCTCTGATATGAAAATATCTGGAGACGGTGAATTTTTTTCCCATTTGATATCTGATGAGTTGACGTGTTGTTCTTGTATTGTTTTGTATTTATTTTACTTATATAATGCACTTACATAATGTTGATTGACTACCTGATCATTTGTGGAAAAATGAGTGGAAGGGTTTAGTTTTTCCTATGGGGAAGATTTAACCCGGACAACAAAATCGGAAGCATAAAAAATATATTTCCCATTGATAATAATATAATCTCTTAATGATTTTATCGTATTCACCTCGTTGGTATTTTTACTTTACAATATTATTTTGATAGAAACATAACCTCGCGTCTCAACAGAAAACTGAAATAGATATTATCTATTCTACCCTTTTTAAACTATTTCCAGACACTATTTTTTATAGTCAACGAATTACGAACTTAGGTGTGACTATAGTCCATAATCCCGACTATTTTAATTATACCTTTTAAATTAAAAATAAGCTCGCGTCTTGACTGAAAACTGAAATAGATATAAATTCTATCTTTCTCGTGCTATTTTCAGACCTTTTTAAAAGTCAATAACTTATTAATGTAGGTGTGACTATAAACTATAACCTAATCTATTTTTATTATACCTCCAGGACAGTGAAAACCTTTTTAATACAACAATATGTTGATGCCTTAAAACCACAATTGTTAATATGTAAATAGGCAATTTATTTTGGAATAAACGAATGAAAATTTAATAAAAAAATCTGTGTTTTTGGTTTTTAAATACTGGGATTGATATCAAATTAACAAAAGACTACCTACAGCTGAAAATCATCGTGTATTTTAAGATAAAAGAAAACTTTCATTTACACAATCTCAGATTTGTAACAAATGTTTGAAGACAATTTTTGTTTTATTGAGTTTTATTTTCCAATGTACATTTGTTACTTAAATTATGTTTAATTTGCTACTGGTTTCGACACAACCGTATCATTAACTAGCAATCAAAACTAACTTAAAAATTATATAAGTACAGAAAAATTAGATTTTGTCAGGTGGGAGTTGTGGGTGGGGTGATATAGGGGGTGGGCGAAGGGGGCGAGAAAGTAATAATAATAGAGACAGGCCATAGCTTCAACAAAGAAAAAACTAAATTTAAACGTTAATACATATTTCAATTTGTGCGTTTTAGAAACCCTAGAAATTAATCAAAAAAATTATTTAGTTAACAATGTTTCCCTGTTTTGTTTTGTCTGTTTTGACTCCTCCCACCTTTCTCCACCCACCCCCCCCCTCTCCCCATTGGAAAATAAAACTCAAAAAAACAAAAAAAAAATGAAATTGTTACATAAAAAGTTTCAAGACTATTTTTATATCGACTTCTAATCCACTTCTTTTCGTTACGGTTACATGTATTTGTAAATATTTGTTCTAATATCATCCTCACACAACCTACTTCATTGGGACTGAAACTCCGACATACAACCGGTTAATTATTTCATGAAAGGATCTATTTCACATTCTAGTGGCTTATAAAGGAGTTAAGTCTTCTACTAAAGCTTCCATCGAAAACCATAGCTCCCAGAGAGGACTATTAAAAAAAGACTAGAATGGATTTCATAGACTGTGCGTCCGATAAATACCTAAAAGAATCTTCTTCACAAATGTGAATATGTTTTATTCGAGATTTTTCAACTGTAAGAATCGCAGACAGATTTTACATCACAAATACTTGGAAATGATTTAATATTCTCATGGCCAAATTTATTAGGAAGATTTATTTTTTGGATATTTTTCCTTTTTTGAGCCAACGTTTCGGACAACCTTGAAGTGTTTATAAAATATTATATTCTTGTTAAAGCTTACAGACCGGAGATTAAGGGGTGAAAACGTTATCTTGTAGGCAAGAAAAATCTGATGATATATTACATTCATGGGTATAACCTTCGAAAGTTAAAAGAAAACTTTTTCCAATAAAAATTGTATATTCATTTAGGTTTCAAGAAAAGGTCAATAGGTTACCCATATAAGTAAAAATCGGTTGTGCTTATCCGAGACACTATCTAGGTTACAAACCAATTCTTTTGAACTTTGTAATCAGTAAAAAAAGATAGCAGCCAAAAATACGGGAAAAATTAGTTGACGATGATAATAATACTTCTAATGTTATACTTAAAATGATTAGGTCCCAATGGCCGAGTGATTAGAGGCGTTATCCCGGAAAACGTAGATACTGGGTTCGATTCCCAGCTGAGACCGTTACCTTTTTATTTTTCTATGTCTTAGATTAGATTTATTATTATTATCTTCTTCTTCAATGATAAATAAATATTACCTACGTATTTAAATAAATAAAATAAAATATTTTTTTGGAATAACTTAGTGAGTAAAACCTCAAATTGGAATATTTAATTATTGAAGACAATATTAGCGATTTCTAAACGAATATTTGAAACAGAAAAATCAGAAAAGGATACGGTCACATATAGGACTCGAAACCAGGACCTTTGCCTTGCCGAGGCACCGCTCTACCACTGAGCTAATGGGACCCTATCTCCTTCGGTCATATTTAACTGTATCATACTTCGAATAAGAACTACCAACATTGTCTTCATTTTTCTCACCGCACATTTTTATTGGCAACTATATTTATTATGATAATGCAAATGCAGTCTAGACAACGTCTTTTAGATAAACATATCTATTTTATTTTTTTTAATGTGTGACATCTATTGACTCTTCTGCAAGTCTATTTTCGTTTAGGAATCGCTAATATTGTCTTCAATAATTAAAAATTGAAAAAAATATATCCAAATCTACAGTTTTATTCCAATATTGATGAAATTTTTCACACTTGAACTTCAAAACCAAAGGAAGGTGACACTTTACATGAAATTTCTAAAAAATCTGCGTAAAGTTGCAGCACGTTCCGCAGAGCTATGTATTGAACCCTTTTTCTCACCCCTTGAAGCAGAATTTTGAGACTTCTTGATGAAATTTTTCATTCTTGCACACTTGACGTTCAAAATAAAAGGAATATTACCGTATATATCTGATTTGGAAAAACTCTGCTACATCTGGCAACGCAGGGGACTTATTAATTTTACATCTTATTAAGCCTTAGGAAGCCACACGGAAATGTACCATTGTAATACCGGTTGTAAGTCTATGATAAGCCAGGAATTAACCTGACAAATGTAATCGTTTCACCAAACTACCCATCTCCCAGCAAAAGGAAAATGAGCTATAAAGATGACAGACACAAGGAGAAGGGAAACGTAAAGGATTTCAGAGGAAACAGAGAGGTATAACGAGGATATATTAAAAAATAATGTGACCAAAGATAAGATTTTTGATTTATTATGCTGTACTTGTAAGTGTGGCACCTAGATTCCCTAACAATCGAAATATTGCTTTAAATGGCATTCGCTGTATTAAGTAACCAAATCTGAATAGTCAAGTGCATTACCTTCCTTTTCCGCTCTAACCTATCTCCTTAGCTTCACCACTTTCATCACAATATTACATAAATTTTAGTGCCATAGACCACATGTCTTGGGCACTTTAGTGCGGTAATCATATTGATCATATAAAAAAAAATAATGATAAAAACTTTTTAATCTAATAACCCACCCATGCAACTGACTTTTACGTATAAAAGTAACTTTCTTCATCTAGTACAAAGCAAGTTTTTTTTTTAAATATTAATTCCATACAAGAGGGCCTGAAAAAAATAATTCTCTTCAGAGACAGTCATCTTCGGGGGTGTTGTGTGGAAGATATTTTTAAGGAACTTTAAAGGAGATGAAGTTCTGGGAAGGAAAAAACTTGTTGATCCTATATTATTCGATACTAATCCAATACGAGTCTCGAGTCCATAGCGTTTAGCTGTAGAGGTAAAAGGGTCCTCCTCAACCGGTCTCTCGCGATCCGGCCCGCCAGGCAGTTAGTGGGCAGATACATCCGCCTTCAAGACCTGGACAAAACTCACCCCATGAACCCGAGCACCTTATAAGTCACCAATCATAGCAAACCACTTGGGGTGACCTATGGCAGATTGTTGATTATCTAATAAATGTTTCCCTGGGCGGTGGTGCCTGTACCCGCCTCCGAAATTAAATGATGTATTAATCACAAATGATTACATCAATTAGTCTCAATTCTTAGCCTTACTACCCCGCGATAGAGACAATAAATCATAAAGGTTGACTCGGAACCACCCCTTGTTTTATCACGTGGGGGCAAACGCAGGGCCTAGGTCCAGGTTTCGGGGGATATAGTATGTAGTACAGCTACAGACGCCCCCTAAGCTACCTCGCGTAGACAGGGATGGTCCTTAGCAAGGTGGGCAATTCTTCTGCTCGGCCAGGTGGGTAATTGATGACGGGATGAGTTATGGTTTATTGGAAACCTTTCGTATTGAAATCTGGGATTTTCATAGCTTCATCTCAAAAATGCTTTAAGGAAGCCATGAACCTGATTAAAACTTTAGTTCGCAACAATAAAAAAAATAATTTTCACTATTATTTAAAAAAAAGGAAGCGCAAACACAAAAACCCAAAATTGAAACAAGATAATTCTTGTACGTTGATTGAATCCTAATCAAAATTTACGCACAAGCGTTCCAAACTACCCGAATCCTTTTGGAAAACGTTTTGAGGTTGGTGGAGAGAGGAAGGAAATGGGGATTAGGAAGGAATAAGTTGGATGGTACCTGCCTATTCACTCTCGTCGGTAAAGCCCTTTCAAACAATCTTTCGATTTTGAACAGTGGTCTTTCATCAGAACTTAACTACAGTAAATATTTAGATTGACGGCCTCCGTGGTTGAGAGGTTCCAATCCTCGGCTATGAATCCGCTATACGCGACTTCAAATTCTGGCAAATTTTATTTGATCAATTTGGATATTTGACAATTTATTCATTAAAAATAATATATGTGGTATATTTGCGGCACGTTTCAGAGTGGTAGTTACTTTCAGTATCGCAATGGTAAAAGACCACAATAAAGAGACGAAACGTGGCCAGATCTTTATTTACCAACCTTCATCTACGCCATCTCCTTAACACGTCAGCTCACTGGCTCCAAACGGTTGTGCGTACTTGTAGCTCTAGTATGTGCGGTACTCAAATAAAAAATAAAATTAAAATTATATACCACCCAGATCAACAATGGAGATAATAATACAGGGTGTCCTGGGTGAAAGTGCAGTAACTTCAGGAGGTGATTCTACATGATGGTGGAAGTAAAAAAGAATTTTTTTTTTTGAAATTTCAAAGTCGAAGTTACTGTACTTTGACCCCGGACACCCTGTATATGCTGATATGAAAATACATTTGTTGTACCTATGAGCTACTAAGCGCGTCATTGAGTCACCTTTAATTAATTCAATAAACACGTGCCCGTTGCACCTGAGGGTCTAGAAGGCTTCTGTTGTCGACACTGCGTATCAAAGTACATACACTCGAATCATATTACATTAACCCTGACTCTAACCGACAAGGCTCCTAGCTACTCGTATTTTAAGCCTTACGCTATCATTGATGAATTATATCTAGATGAGACGTGAAGCGAAAACATAGGTTCCGCTTTTTGACCTCCAACTGACCTCCAACCCTCCCAACGCTCTAACTAAAACTACCGATTCCGATCTTCGCGCGCCGCTTATCGCGTTCTACTAATGGAACAAGTTTCGAGGAGTAGTACGTAGTAGCATCCCTAATTATAGCTCTACGTACGCTATACGCATCAACGCTTATTTGGCCGTGGCCTAAACAGATAACAAGTTGAAGCGTCACACTATTTTTTAATAAAAAATTTACTATTCATATTTTCACCACATGTCACCACTGTTTTATCCTTTGTCAAAGTTTGAAAACCCATCTGGCAATATTTTATTCGAATTCCGTTGAATAATGTACGTGTGTGCCTATATTGGCGCGCTTTTACAATCACAACGAAATGGCACGGCACGATTCGTCTCATTTTTAATTATTATTATTTAGTGTGTGCGAAAGAGCGAAGACGCTTTTCGACATACTTGCTTATAACAGCTGTTGAACACGAAAAGCAATGCCAATGACAGTGATGTAGTGTGGAAATTTTTATTTTTTTTTGTTTTCAATTGGAAAAAAAATGCTACCGTACAGCAAAGTGCCCATAACATTTTTTACTCCAAATGTGCTAAGGAATAGCTGGTTAAAGTTTGTCGGGTGCGTGCCGATACACCCTGTATAATACTTATCAAAGTTTAATTAATTATTAACTTCTTAATTGTCACATAAAATAGTAACTAAATCGCAATTGTATAGTTTACTAACTATTGTGTATATTATGAAAATTTACAATCTGTAAACTTCACCCGCCATAACACAGGGGCATGGCGCACTATGGTCCCCTTTGAGGAAACTAGCTAGACAAAAAGATTTCAATGATGTTTTTATTTATGTACAAAAATACTCTCGCAACATTGAAAAATGTCCATAGTATTATGTTCACATCGATAAAAAATTTAAAGCAATACGCGCGATACGTGGCAACGTTGTAAACACGACACTTTGGATGTGCCAATCGTTCGCCCAGCGGTCGGTCGCTTTCGGGTGTGCACCCTGTTCGATCGTTAGTGTTGTTATTTGAAATCGGAGAGAAATTACCCTAAGGCAGAAATTGAAGTCTATGGTATTTTCTTTCAAACTAATTTAATTTTTTTATAATTTGCCTCTTCAGCATTACTTTAATTATTAATTAAAAATCGTGAAAAAAGTATCAATATTTACAATTATTTGCCAAAGTTTAATTAAACTTTCAAAATCGTGTACCGATTTGTACCACCAAACAAAACTAGTTTCATATAAAACCATTCCTTATGTATAATATCTTATAAAATTTATTTGCTCAAACTTGCTCTTTTGTCATTTACAGAGCCTGTACCTACAATCTATCGTTTGGATATTTTGGAGATTCTAGAAGTAAAGGGCACCTCAATGTTGAATTGTGCTGCAATAAGGCAGTGTGTTTATGAATATACAAAATATTTATTGAGGAAAAACAGTTTTAAAAGTCTCGAGGATAGTTTACTTAAGAAAAATTCGCTTCGTTTCTATTAATATTTCATAGAAAATTGTTTGAAGTCGGAAGAAGTACTTTAAAATTGATGTTTAAACACTCAAAATGGCTTAACACAGTTTTTATTTTTCATGTAGTGACGCGTGACAAAGGACTACGTGGTATCCTAGAAAAAAAAATTGGTTTATGCTCGTCAAAAAGCAAAACAAGATAAAATAAATGTCTTCTAAACTTTCGAAGTCCACAAGAACTATCTGATGCCACTCAAATCAGCTTGAGGTGACATGGAAAACGGGATGCTGCCAAAATATCAACAAAATATTCCAAATCGATAATATACTTCGGTTCCAGCGAAGAAAATACAGAAGTCTGTTAACAAAGCCACTGTTGGAACATTAGCATTCAATAAGAGTGATGATAGCGACTCGGCCAGTAGTTCATTAACAAAAATGTCATTCGGTTTTGTTCTTATATTATGTTAAAAAAATATTTTTAACTAATAACTTTAAATAAGTACTTCGTTAAAACGTAACCGAACCATTATACCATACGCATTTTATTAGTAATTAATTTTGTTTTAAAAATTCCGTAACAATGGCTAAAATATGTGTATATTTTTTTAAGTATTTTTTTTAATTACATTGTGACCCTTTTGCGTCAAATGCCATGAAAAAATATTTTTGTCTAGCTAGATCGGGATTTGGGACCACTGTGTGGCGGTTTAAATACCATTCAAAATGTATCATCCAGTGTTAATTAAAAAAAAAAATTGAATTAAAAATTGAAATAAAAAAAAAATACATCGACGCCTCTGCATAATTTATTATAAGTTTTTCATTGTCTACTTATAAATACATTTTATGTAATTAGTTTGGCTTTTTGAACTGGAAATGTTTCCGGAGATCGAGTAATTCTTGTAATTGACGCCTGAAATTAATATATTGTAAAACGTACGGGCTATCTCGTATGTGCGCTGCACACATGTTCTCCTAAAGTCAAATACCTAGTTTTATCTGACTGGAAATGTGCAATGTAATGTAGGAAATAGCGGTGAATAGAGAAGTCACGTTAATGAATTTATATCAGTGTATGCGAAAGTACGATTCAACTCGTGATCTATTCTCGCCAGGGGGAGTTAAGGGGTGTTGGTGGGTCATGAACTTGTATGTCTTCTTGTCTGACTGTACGCGGAGCACAGAAGGGTAGGGGATGATTGTTTTCATCCAATTATTAATGCACCCTCTATGCAGCTCTGTCCAGTACTTGATGCTACTTGTAAATCTAGCTCCCTTTCAGGCATCCCTTTAAGGGGCGAGGTTAAATATTTGGTAATGTTCGATTTTTGGTACAGATAAAATATTATTGAAATGTTTTTTGGTCATATCCGCTCCCAGTCCGAATCCGGGCTCTTTCTCTCTCACTCTCGTTAGCTTTTCGCAAAAGTGGTGGAATAACCATAGTTTTTCTCAACCATCGCTCGACATAATGAGGCACATCAGTAAAAAAATACAAAGTGATAGAAAAACCAACATCGATTTAAAATATTACGTTTTGATGTACGTGGTTATAAGCATTTTCTTATTTGAAAAATCGTGAAAAAACACAGCCATGGCGTCATTCTACCCCGTTCCCAACAACTACTGTGACATCGTCTGTTTCAAAACCATACTGAGCTTTTATAATTTGAAATGATGTCGTTTTCACCAAGACAAAAAAACTTATTTATCAATGAAAACTTACCTAAAAACGTCGGCATAAGTTAGATGGTGAATATTATTTAGAAAATATTAAGTTGAAGAAGTCACCTGGATGCTCTATTTCCAAGGGTAACCGGATAAATCATCACAATGATAATTCATCACATCTTTAAAAAATTATATAAAGTCATGGAAAGTGATGAAACAAAAACTTTATTAACTGGGTTAAGTAGGTTAGGTTAGGTTAGGTGAGGTTAGGTTAGGTTAGGTTAAAAAAAAGTTCGTCGTTCCTGATGACTTTATATTACTTTTTAAAAGTGTGTTGAATTGTCACTGTGTTGAGTTATCATGGAACCATTTCCAAGAAGCTTCCACGCTTTATCACTAGTTCATAAATGCCATTTCAAATGCGGAATGGTTGAAAGTTATCTTACGTCAAGCAGTGATCCCACACATAATACATGTAAATAACTAATTTTCCATACAACTCACGTTAACTGCAGGATAACCTTAATAAAACAATAAATTGATCATGTATTGTATTTGACGATAAGAGCTAATCCACCAATCCAGCAATTTATAACCCCTCAAGCCTCGGAGGGACATTACTAGCCACAAACATAATATTCATTAGAGCTTCTCAGTTGTAAAAATGATGCAATGGCTGTACACAGCCGTTGTAAAACCAAGAGTCATGCCTGGTGGAGGAGAACAACACTGAAAACAGTGGGGCCACACTCAACCACTTATAGGGACTTGCATGCAGAGTAATCACAGGAGCCATGCGAACTACTCCAATACTAGCCATGGGAGTGCTGCTGAATCTACCCCCACTAAACTTAGAAACACAGGAGGCGGCGACGCGATGGTGGCAGCCTTCAGGTTACAATGGAAAGGTCAATGGAGAGGAGAGTTGCCCCAAAACAGTCACACGGAGTTCGGAACAAGACTGAGGGCGATTAGACCAACAGCTGGAATGAGGCAGGACGGCAAACAAGCTGAATACTTCTTCAACCAGCAGTTTAGAGTGACGTACCCCACAAGGGAGGAACGGGACATGATTCCAGGCCCTACCCACAAACAGGAACTAATCTGGTTCACAGATGGGTCCATGATGGAGGAGGGAACAGTGGCCAGGTCTGTTTACAGGGTTCCAAGAGGGAACTTAGTATACCTCTAGAAACACATTGCAATGTATTTCAAGCTGAGATGGAGGCCATCTTAGCTTGTGCACAAGAGAACATACGTATCGGGTACAGGAATAAGAACATAGGCATATGCTCTGATAGCCAGGCAGCCCTAATGGCACTGGAAAGTAACCGATGATGGATTATTGGTGATGGAATGCAGGACAATTCTTGAAGAACTTGCTACCATCAATAAAATAACCCGATCTGGGTACCAGGACATAAAAGAAATGACGGCAATGAGCGGGCTGATGGACTAGTAAGGAAAAGGGCAAAAGCACCACTTGCGGGATCCAAGCCGGCCGTAGGAGTAGTAGCTTGCCACACCAAAATACATATTGAAAGGTGGGTCAAATCTCGGCACTGGGAGAAGTGGGAAAGACCCGGAATGAGGCAATTCAAAGTACGGACAAGACCCAAGGCGAACCAGACAACTACTCAATATGGACAGAAAATTACTGAGGGAACTGAAAGGACTACTAACGGGACACTGCCATCTCAGGAGACACGTGCATTTGTTGAGAGTGAAAACACCAACAGATGCAGGAAATGTGAAGAGGATGAAGAGACTCCAATTAACCTTTGGTGGCAACGTTCCGCCCTGTTGTGAAGAAGGCTCCGAAGACATAGCCACAATTCAATGACAACCCTGGTGAACTTTATAAAAGGGACCGGATTACTATTAAAAGAACGAGGTAAAATGAGAGATAGACAAAGGGCCTATGGCCTAAGTGCTCACGGAAACCTTACGTCAACCGTCTCCTTTAATAATAAAAAAATACTTTATCAACTTTAAAAATGATAAATTTGTAGCACGTTTAAAATACCTCGAAAGCATTCCGAAATTCTATGAGAAATTCAACCATCGTTGTAACTAAGGTAAATACATTTCAAGTCTGAAAGGTTAAAACCTCTGAAACATATTTAATTAAACATTGAATGTCCCTTATTCTTATAACACAGTACAACCTTTCTATTTTTATTGAACAAGTGGAGGCAGATTTTACGTAAATGGAATTCGTATTTAGTGACGCACTCGAAGAAATACGCTGTAGCGACCTTTTTATAGGCTGATGGAAATAGAAAAATACATTTAAGTATTCCTTTATTCTCCGTTTTAACATTTATTTTCCTTGTCGCGTTCCTTTCTCTATACTATTTAAAGATTACCGCATATTTTATATAGGTAATAATGAGCCACTTTCGCTGTCACTTTACATTTTCTTCGTTTCATATAAAAAAAATAATGACAAACCGTATATCTACTTTGGCTATTTTTGTTTTATAAGTTTTTTTTTCATGGCAAACTTTTAAATACAAAAGAGAAAGCTTTGTGCTTTCTCTTTCTAAATATGTTTACATTAAATGTTTTATCATGATAGAAAGTAGGATAATAAAGAGTTTTATGAGGACGTAAACTTTGGTGACAGATATGTCACTACGCAGTTTTTACAAGTGATTTTACAAATAAACCAAGTTGTTTAGTTTGTTCTATCAGTTCTGTACCCGCAGAACTTTTTTTTTCAAACGATATATATTATTTTTATCCAATTCAAAATTATCTACGCCTTTTATCTCTCTCTTTGCTTTCTATTATCTGTAATATTATCAGGCGCAATTGGAGCAATCCGCTCCGAGTGTTGACTTACCAAGGCGCTAAACAGCTAAGGCGCTGATAATACAGCGCTCTTGAGGTTTTTACTTGCGGAAGGCGCTATTTAAATCAGGGTCGGCCCTGAATATGATAATATACCTTTACATTATATCCGTAGAAAACCCTGTTCCTGCCTATATTGCTACAGGTTTTATTACAATCTGTACGGGGTACGGGAAGTAGGTAATGCGTGTTCCGTTTATTCCCCAGATTCTCGAATGATTCTAATAATACATTATTTACTTCTCACTGAGAAAGATTTGAAATTCTGAAAGCTGAGCACTGAGCGTAGCTATAAACCACAGGGAATGCCAATTAACGTCGAGTAAAACGCGAACAAATTTGCACGCTAGTAAATAAATACAGAAAGTAGTAAAGTAAGTTTCTTTTACATTTTATCCAAGACATTCAAATCTTTATTGTACAAATAAAGTCGCTTTCCGCGTATGTCTGTTTGTGCGCTTAATTCGTCTAAAACGCAACGGATTTTGATTCTTGAGAATTAAGTCCGGAAGGGTTATATATATATAAATAATACATTTTTTAATGATTTATTTATTCACTTGTTTTTACATTTGTATTTTACATCTCTCTTACAAAACTAAGTAGTATTCAGTTTGATTGTGAGAAATCTCTTATTTTTACAATTTTTCAACGTACGAGGTATTATCATTATTTTTTTTTCTAAAAATTAACCTAATTTATTCATTGATACTTATTGTATCTTGATAATTGGATTTAGGTTTCAATTACATAAATAATTTTTTTTACGTAATGCATTATACTAAATTTTTGCAGTATACTAAAACTAGGTTTACGGTACGTCTTTTTACATAATGCATATTAGGTATTATACATTCATTTATACTTGCTCTACTTTATTTATCTACTTTATTCACATATATTTGCTCTACTTTATTTATGTAGGTACGGTTTGTACGTTAATCCATAGCTATTGACATGGATATTATATTTGCAGAAAGTAAAGGAAAAACGAGCAACACCGGGTACAATACGAGTACCTCGTACCTTAAAACGCAAACATCCAGTACGGATATGTGCTTCTTTATATAGGCCTTAAAAATTCAATGTTTATGATTATGATGCAAATTTACCAATTATTTGTGAGGAAATTAATACTGTTTAAAAAATGGTGTTGCACTATTCATAGATGAAATATAAAAAAAATGATTAAATGATGTGGTATACAAATTAAAATTTCTACCCCAAAAACGCTTTTATTTTTCTTTATAATTAACACAGTGCATAGGGCAAGACTGTGTTTTTTATTAATTACAATTAACTCACAAAAACTGCCCAATTTTCCTTAAAAATCATACATAATGTTATTCTTGATTGGCCTTTGTATCATAATTTAAAAAACAGATAATAAAATGGCACATATCCGTATTAGACATTTGCAATACCTTTTGATTGTAAAATTAGCATGTGACTTGGTAGGGCACAAATTTAAGTTTTGTATGAGACGTCCCTCTTATTGCTGATGTTAAGTTATTATTGGTATTTAGTTTGAGTAATATTTTTTTCATTTTATTGCACTTTTAAAGTATAGAATTACCCTGCCATACGATTTAAATAATAACCATGTAAATAACATATAAGCCATTGCACAATTCTTCTTTGTACATGCGTACTATGTGTCAAATTAATTACAAATTACATGCGTGAATTTCACGTTACATAATATATATTTTATTTCACCTACAACTTCTACGTATTCATTGTTGCAGCAACCCGGGGTTTATTTTTTTTAAATAATATTTTCGTTTATTCGCGTCACCCATGTCATTGTACAGCAAAATATTTAGCGCCCCTGTGGTGATATCTCATAAAAGAGGCGCTATACAAATTGTCCAATAAATAAATAAGCATATTATTTTTAAATAAATAAGCATATTTTTAAATTAAAACTTAAACTCTTACACATTGAACTTGTTCACGAACTTCATGCTGTTGAATGGGACCTGTTTGATGATAAAATCAGAAACTTCGTTTCTATTAAAGCTTTTAAAAAACGTGAAATCTTAAACAAAAAACTAAAAAAATTATGCATTACTTGCCCTCGAAATTAAAAAAGCCGTCAATAATAAATCAAATATAATCAACAATCAAATCAATTTAACTGATAGTCCAATATTTAATTTATTCCGTTAACCTCTGATAAAACTGTTTCCGCCCTTCCCCCTCCCTTCCTACCCATCCTGTAATAAGTCTACATCCTTTCTCGTTCTAGCACTAATAAGGTGTCTGCTCTTTTATTTCTATCTCTTTCACTCGTGTATTTTATTTTATTTCTATCTCTTTCACTCATTGTTTTATTTTCTTCTATATATATATATGTGTCTGTATGAAAATAACTTTAGTTGATATAATAAGCCCTGACGAAGCTTGAGCTAAGCGAAACCTGGTTGGCTGTTAATATTAATTCAAAATAAAAGTGGTGTTTTAAAAAGTGTATTTTTTCATTTAATATATAATGTCACATCACAAAGTGTTTGCTTCCTTCGATAAAAAAAATATTATTTTTATAGAGAAATGTTATGGTTTATTACTATGCATCAAAATTTTATTACTATTTATTATTAAAATCTGACTTGGCTGGGGGTTATTCATAAGAAATAGACATACATCAAAGCGGAATTTATTGTAGGCTGTTTAAAGATATATAATTCCGTAGTACATTGTATTGATATATCTCATAAGGTTTAGCCAGCGTTAGCAATGTAAGCTCTCGAAAATTAATTTTTACGATTTCATCAAAAAAACATCAATTTTTCTGTACTTTCTATAAATAAAATATGCATGTATTATTTCCCTTCCGGAATAAATTCTCTAAATACTACTGAAAACGTTATCAAAAAGAACTAAGCGCACAAACAGAGAGACGCGGATAGCGACTTTCTTTTATATTATTTAGAGATAATCATCTGACGCATTAAAATTTAATTGGGTCTTAATAACATTAAAGTGATTATTCTATGTAAGTACCCACCCCAATAAAATTCCATATTATTTATTTATATATTTATACAATCAATCTTAATCAAAAAATTTCATCATCTATTTCTACAATTGACAAACCTAAAATAAAAAAATAATACAACTAATCTTTATTTCTACAATTAACAAACCCTCAATGAAAAATAATACAACTAATCTTTAATGACAACACAACACAAGTGGTTATTCTAGGTAAGTACCTACCCCAATAAAATTCCATATTATTTATTTATATATTTATACAATCAATCTTTATCAAAAATTTTCATCATCTATTTCTGCAAATAACAAACCTACCTGCTTCTCCTCCGTACTTTGAAATCATGACCAAATAACACGCTTGAAGTATAATCATTAAATATAACAACAAAAAATTAAATTAAAAGTGATTGCTTTTTTAATAAATGACTCTCAGCTTGACGTCCCCTGGACGCAGGACCCTCGGGACGCGACGGCCTGGATGAGGGCGTGGCGGGGGGCTTTAGGAGGACAGGGGTAAGAGGAATGGCCCTCCGCCCGACTCTGGCGGCTCGAAACAGAACTAAACTCAGCTGTCAGTAGAAACCAGTCGACACCGTCACGATCTGTGGTACAGACGCAAGTCCCGCTACGACTTGCTTGTTCCGTCCGCGTTAGTCGCGCGTGCTCACCCTAACGAATCAAATCAGAATCTCATTCGATATATTATGAATAAAGAGTTCTGCACAGTGATACAAAACTATCAGTGTTTAAATTCACAGTGACTGTTGTAAAGCTAGAGGTAAAAAAACAACGATATTGTGAAGATGAAGTGAAAGAGAGAGATGGGCAGCGCGCAGCATCTCGCTTCCATCGCCCTCTGTTTGTGTTCCCATATTGTAAACAAATGGCAATAAACCATGTGATGATTTGAATATAATGCTGATCAATCGGATTTTAAGAGATCTCAGGTAGGACAAGAATATAGGGTCCTGGGAGAGGATCTGCTACCTGCGGTCTATCGCCTCTCCCCCGCAGCTCCCGGGAGATAACGGGGAGATAGGAGAGATGTGAAATGGGCACATTCACACTGGATGGACTGGTTTGTCGCGGATGATCTCGGACAACAAATTCTTCCCGAAAGATCACGGATTACGTGAGGATGTGCTCATCATATAAATATAAATTTGAATAATATTTCCGCTTAGTTTTTATGCCAAACTTAATTGATACGTTAAACCGAATTTGAGAGATTATTTTATGAATTAATCTCCAAGAAATGAATATTTTGAAAGTAATCGATAATCATAAATAATATATATATAATACTAGCACAGAACAGTGAAAAAATGACGGGATAATTCCAATTTTTAAAAAGATATTAAAATTATTTTTTCCTCAAAAATTTATCATGGGTTTACCATTATCGCTTGTCTAAATTTTTCACATAATCAGTTTTAATTTAAAATATGACCCTTACGAGTATATTCAAATCAAATCCCAGTTCAGGCGGTCATTGAACCAGATTTACAGACAGACAAACCGATATTAGTATATTTTTATTAAATAATAATATTAATATCTACACAGGTGCAAACCTTTTTTTAGGTTTAGCCAACTAGTTTCTATCACAATTGTGCTTTAGTCAGTACATTGTAACAACCAAATAAATTACAGATAGTAAATAAAATAAACAATATTTTAAATAGTTATTTGAATTTACTCTTTGCTTTCTTTAGATACTAAATAATATCACTGTTAAATAGCAACAATTGCGAAACAATGAAAAACACAATCAACTTATACATTATTTGTCGACGAATCTTCTTATATCGGTCCAATGACTGATAAAATAGATATTAATAGTAACGGAGAAATTTGTATCTGCATAAATAATTTCTTTACTAAAATCTTTCTCAGAAATCGTTTTTTTTTCACCACCATTATTTTCGTCTCACAATCTGTATTTTTAATTGTTGATGCTGGCTTATACCCAAAAGAATTTGACTACAAACTTAATTAAAGCGTATTTGATGTACACAATGCTTTTATGTTTTCAATCTTGTGTTTTGTTCAATATTTACATGCGATGTTGCAAAATTCAGTCCAAAACTCCAATTTAAATTATAATGCAGTGAGATCAGTCTCGAGTTTTCGACTTTAAAACTCATTTAAACTTTTAAATAGAAAGGAGAGACATCAACAAAATTATGTTGAAATCTGCCCGGTAAGTTTTTATTTATTTATTTGGTTTTTAATGTAGACTTTCCATAACTACTGTCTGTCCAAAGGTGTAGAAAGATGAACCCAGTGCCTACTTATACACAATTGTTGCAGTACACCGTTAGTTTCTACCGTTCGCATGCAGCCCGACCTGCGTATATTTGAGGTTAAAGTACCTACCTGCACATAAGGTAAATGATCGCTTGAGAAGAAGCTACAAGCCAAAAATGTGTATATTATTGGTATACCTTATATTGTAGGTAATAGGCATTAAAATCGCTTGACAAACGGAGTCTAGTAAATAATTTTATATCTTGGCTATAATACTGTAATTTTTAAAAGTTGTTTCCTTTACGCATTCAAACATTTCTACTGAAAAAATATTATTTTCAGTAGTTTAAATTTATATTTTTTATTGAGTAATTTATTTTTTCATTTGTATTCTACTCAAGCGAAACGATAGAAAAACCTTCAATTTATCTAAAGCATATTTTTTGGTATTCATAATGTACACCAAGTCGTTATAAAGGTTAAAATAGTGATTTAGCATTAAGCTTCGCCTTAATGAGAAAACTACTTTAAATTTAGCGTTTGACTCCCTCGTCCCGTATATTCAAATTTCAACTCCAACTCTTTAATTTTACAAACGCTTCACAAATCATTCAAATTGTAAAACACCGAAAACCTTTTTTTTTTAAATTCTATTCATATCATAAAATAAATTTCACATCCTCAATTTTTTAAAGTTATCAAGACACTGGATATGGACGAGTTTTGATTTTCATTTTGTATTACGTAGTCAGAATCAGTTGAATCACTTGATGGTGTTAGTCTATTACAAGCTTTACGTCCTTATGCTCTGTAAACCCGATCTTAGTATTTATTATTACAGAGATGAAACCCAAACTGTAATCTAATACACTCTCGTAGCCCCATAAACAAGGGCGTATTTTATAATTGACAGACATTTCTACCAAAATAATGGTCCCGCATGATCCGCGAATATTTTATAGAAGACAGTATAAAAAGGCCGAATAATACGAGTATATTTAATGCCTTCTTCACATTGGAAGTGAAAAAACTCCCGGCGACTTTTTTTGGCCAACGAAAACTGCCATGGCAACAACTGTAACAATTGACGAAGCTTGGCTGTCCTTGGGTAGAAAAAATTCTGGAAACTTTATTACTGCCAATACGAACAGAGCATTACTAAACAGAATTACGTCGATTCTTTTAAAGATAAATTGAAGAAATTACTGAATAAATTGAGAATCCATAGACAGTTTCGTATTTGAAAAATTGTTCAAGATGGCAGAGTGTTTCGTTGCCCCATTTTAAACTGATTTATTATGATGGGACCCGTAAAACCGAGTCAGACAATTTCCTAACATTCATTTATATTTTTTTAATAATCTTCTTCAGAACACGCCGAACGTATAAATGTAATTATTTTTAATGATAAAGTATTGTTTACAAGACAAAGGTTTTTTGCTTGTCACAAAGAATAGGCTAGTAGGAGATTTAGCATTATTAATGCCTTTCCTACAACAGTAAAATTGGTTGTTTTCTAGTGAAAAAACTCTAATGAGCAATAATTTTGAGTGAAAAATACCATAGTACATATTGAATAATTTGGCGGGTTTAGAATAAGCCAAAATAGCGCAATTGATAGAGCACCTGACCGGCACTCAGAAGGCTGTGGGTTCAATTCCCGTCGGTGGCATGTATTTTTTCTCTGAGGGTTTTTTTCAATTTAAATAGGTGTTTCAGGCTAATAATTATTGCTTAAAAATAATATGTAAAACTAACTAACTAACTAAGTTAGTTTTACATATTATTTTTAAGCAATAATTATTAGCCTGAAACACCTATTTAAATTGAAAAAAAAACCCTCAGAGAAAAAATACATGCCACCGACGGGAATTGAACCCACAGCCTTCTGAGTGCCTATAAATGTAAAATCAGAATTCGAAAAGTTACTTCGGTTAAATCTAATTTTTGTGACATATTTTTTTAAATGATAAATGATATCCAATATTAGACAATTTTAAACAAATCGTTGTTTCAAACAACTGAATATTTAAAATTTTGAGAGCCTTGGGAAAACCTTCCAAATTCAACTAAGCCAAAATATTAACTTTTAAACGTTTGTTCCTACATCCTATTCACCTATTAATGCTCAAATCGTCCAAAATAAAACCATTCCTTTGGCTTAAGTGTTTCCTAAGCTTTGACTCCTGTTTCATAATACAGGACTGTGAAGGTACAAATAATTTAACCTACTTAATGAGTGTATTTATATTGTGTATGGTATCCAATTACCCTTTTATTTGTAATCATTATTGAGCACGTGTGGTTCTTCTAGAAATGACCAGTACACGTGACACGCGTAACTTGACGCAGAGTCAGTTTGCAGCCCACTAATGTGCCTACCTAAGCCTAGAGGTTAATCTCATTACAAAGCTTCATTCACACAGTAAGTCTTCTCATGCGATGCAACAATTGTTGCCAATCAATCATTTCTTCAGACCGTGAATTCTATCCAATTACAACTGCTATGGCAATAAACGCGAAATATTGACACTTTTTGGTTTGATCATTTTAAGAATAGGATTTTTGCTATAGACCGAGCTCGCGACTAGCGACTATCAATAATATTTTATGAGTAAAAACTAGTTAATCTTGAAGTAAACATTGTGAAATTTCAACATCTTGGCACACTTATTCACTACAAAGACTTGAAAAACTCGTCTACTTGAAAATCACTCAAAACGCAATGGTCAAAACTTTTGCAAATGACCAAACTTTTGACTCATCAAAAGCTCGGGTATTTTTTACTCCTGATTTAAATGGGGCATTTGGGGTTAAAGGGCTTGATATGAATCATTTCAATTACTACCCTTATATAGAAATCATGTTAAGAAGGACTGAAAGTACAGCCCCTTAAATTAATTACATTATAGGGTGGTTCAAATTGTGAAAGTCACAATGAAGGGGGTTGGTGTGATTCACGCCTGTACTCCTTATTATATTTAAATATATTTGCCCTCTTCACGCAACTAAAAAATATATAAAGATGTGTTATGGTAGCTTACCCGAACCACTTGACACTTTTTTAAAGGATCCCTACTATTTTTTTCTATTGTAGGCTGAGGCACGTACCATTTTTAATATGACTAAACTTTCCAAGGTTGGATGGGATAAACCTTGAGAGTTTATTTGGAATAATTGTGTGAGTTTTGAAGGGAGATTCTTTGAAATATGTTTGAGGGTTTTCGTGTGAGATGTTTTAAAGATATTTGGGAAAGCGTTTGAATTGAGAGCTTCACTGGAGTCAGTTATTATGAGTTAGTTATTATTGTGAGTTAGTTTTTATTACATAATCGTATGTGTGGTAAAATCATACACCCACGACCGTATTACGATTGAGGAGTTCCGAAAATAATGTAAGTCTTATTAAAGCGTATTTAACGAGGATGCTCAGATGGTTTGGACATACAGAGACAGAGAAAGCAGGAAAATATACAGCGTACAAGTAAATGGAAGAAGAAGTCAGGAACGCCTCAGGAATACCAAAAGATCACGATGAATAAGTTAATCACGGGTCATGTCAGAAGCCAGAATAACAAAAGATTATAATGTGAGAAACGTCATATTAATGCGAATGAAGTAAGGACTGTCAGTCAAGAAAGAGATATATTTATAGTCTGAATACAATTAATTTGATACTCGTACCATGGTTCTGATATAGAGTTCAACAGCTTTGGAATAGTTTTCACCAAACGGTATGGATATTATGATAGATATTCACGATTGCCAGCTGCTTGTGGGCGTGGGACGAACTGCGATCACTTTCGTTTTTACTATCGGATGAGATGAGAGGCTGATTTCTAAATCGGTCTTGCTTCGACCAACTACTACTGTAGTACCGCTTGCTCCGTACTGCGACTTGCGAGAGATTATTATCCGCAGATACCTAATGTTAATTTGCCTGATCGATGAAGCCGAACGGACACGTAATGGAAATAGGGATATATTTTTTTCTCCAGTCGACAAAATAATTGGATCACATCTATTTGAATTACGATTACTTTTGCCGGGTTGTTATTTTCCTCCCTTCTATAACCCAGGTTCACTCCTCCTTTTTCAAAGACCATGTAGTCCTGTAGAAAACATCCTAAAAATGACATGCCTGATTGTATGGAGTTACTTCTGAGAAAAAAACGTTAAAAACACGTCGTAGAATCTACCAATCTATTTTTGAAAGTTAATATAAAAAACGATGACTCGCATCTCCACCGCGTAAATTTGTTGATATTTATACCTTGAAGAAAGCGCGCTATAACGTGCGATGACTCGATTTGAACTCCCGACCTTTGTATATCTTTCCAGTAACTTCCATCAAATTTGGCTTGCAAATCTGGCTCTTTTACAATATCATCATTGACAACTGTCTGCTAAACACGTCATGTTATATATGTTTTGAAGATTTTCTCTTATTGGCGTGACGTGATAGGCTTTTGGCTATTGGCTGGTCGAGATCTATTTACTGATTTTTTTGGTTCAACGGCCTGGTTAGGAGTAATTTTACATAGCCTGTTTGACCTGGCTCTTTCACAATAGTTAAATACGTCATTTTCTTTATGTTTTGAAACCATCACTTTTTGCTATTCCCATAGACTTGGCTGAGTTATGTTGGTTCAATAGATTGTCTGTCATTCTTTGGATTACTGGCTCTTTCACATTTCTTACTAAACATGCCATATTCACGTAGATCCTCTCTTATGGACTGTAGCATGGTTAGTTAGTATGGTATCTCTTGGTAGTATGGCTCACCTGAGTTGTGTAGTTCAACGGCCTGACTGGGAGTGATTATAGAAAGGGGTTTGGTGGCAGCTCGCAACTGGTAATAACATTTGGTAATGTTGTGTAAGCGAACCGCATTGTGTACGGACCTGCCCACCTTGGATTGCTCTAACCAAACCACAGGCTTTCGTGGGGCATTATGGAATGTGCACCTCCGCTGTCTAGTATTATCCAAACTTCTCTTCAATTAACCATTACATCGCTTTTATTTTATTGTGTAACGCGAATTGCAAAAGCTTAGAAATACTGGAGCTATGACTAGGTACCTCATGGCAGATTGTTGTAAGGGAGTGGGGTAGTATGAAGTAAGTGAATGAGATAAGTAGGAGAGTACCTGGTAGTAGCAATTCAGATCGGTTTACCATGTAAACATAGGTAAATCCTCATTATTGAAGTGTTGGCTGTCCGAAATTTTGGCTCAACTATAAGGAGGAATCGTAATACCCCAAAAGCAATCAACGATAATAGATTTTAAGCGCTGTTTTTAAGTAAATTTGTTTCCATTGCAAAGTTGTAATATTACCTACTAAACTATATGAAAAGATACAAATGTTCACGATGAAAATATAAAATTATTACAAAACTTAGTTGCCGGGATAGCTCTGAAATGATGCCACCAATCATATTATTCATTTATGAATATCATGACTGTCTGAAGAGATGAGTTCTGAGACATGCCATTTACATTATCCATGCTATTATTTATCAATAATTCAGGCTTTGGAGTTTCGCGAGCGGACCAATGCCGACACCAACTATAATAGCTTACTACGATTATATTTATTTATTCTGTTTTCTAACATCTTCTCATCTGACTAGTTTTATCCAGTCGTTGAAACTGTCACGGCAATAGTTACCTGTAGTTGTTATCAGAAGTGTAAAAAGAGTTATACGTGATAGCATGGTGAAGGTAACGCATGGCCACGCAGGTCCCAGTCTAGGGGGTCAATGTCCTGGCACGCGCAACCACAGGTAGAAGTAGGAGGCATTACTGTGACTTTGCCTTCGCCTCTCCTTGTTACGACTCCCACCCCCACTCTTGTACCCAGACTGCCACCAATCGGTTACGCTTCACCCATCGGGAGTCGGAAGTCATCAGCACACTGCATTCTGTGTAGGATTTTTACCTCTTTATTTGTAGTAGTAGCTAGTATTCAATATCTTGGCCCTGACTCTGGGAGGTATGCGACGTATGTCCTAGACAAGTGCGACCATGTAAAGAAATAACATTCAGAATGCTGCGAAATGATGCCCTGCTTCCGCAGGTTTTGCCGCCTGTTTTGATTAATGCAAAAATAACATCGCCGAAATGCATGTTTATTTTATTTCGTTCAGGCACAGATATGTTTCATTATGCAATAAAACCATATCCGAAAAGCCGATCGTAAGTAGAGATTTTGTACCTAAAAGATTTTTTTCTAGGCTTATACTGAAAAATGCTCGATTAACAAAGGTGGTCGACTCGCAGTATTTAATTAAGCATCTATAATATTTGTAAGCAATCAAATTTTCAAACCAGAAAACGTGATTTTGCATTACTTCGCAGTGCACAATTGATTTCGTTTGCCATGATCCACAACTGTTTTTTAGGTTATATATTTTATAATTTGCGTTATTAAATTGTCTCTATTAGTCGTTCGTTTTGTAGCCACTTATGTATAATCAGGAATACCAATTGACAAAAATTATTTGAAATTTATTTATTTATTTTATTTATTTCACGCCTATTAAGGCTTTTACATACATATATATAAAAAATATTTACGAAATTATACATGAAAATAGTGCAGGAAACGACTATTAAAACAATTGCAGAAAAATAAATATAAAGTCAAAATATCACTCAACTTGATTTGATCTACACAGAATGCAGGCACAACATATAAAAAATCCAAAATATTTTTTTCTATTTCAGTTAACAAAATTATTATATGTTAGTCAAATCAAATTAAATACCTTTATTCAAATATTCCACTACTCGATGAAAAAAAAAACTTCAATAGGGTATGCTTATATATTGAAATTGATGTACTAAATATATCAACAACATCTGAGTATTTGTTTCCTAGCTGTTGAATCCGTCGCATAGGAGTATGATATTGGGACGTTGGAAATGGTTGTCATCCCATATAACGAAAGCGAATTTTCATTTTACGTAATTAAAAATTAAAATGTCAAAACTTCAAATTTCAGTTTCCTTTTATAGTAATTACTATATGGTATCACTGAAATGTATCCCCAGTATCACCATATGATATCACTGAAAAATACTCTCAGTATCACCATATGGTATCACGGGAAGATACTCTCAGTATTACTGAAAGATACTCTCAGTATCACCATATGGTATCTCTTAAAGATAATCTCATTATCACCATATGGTATCATTGCAAGATACTCTCAGTATCACCATATGGTATCACGGGAAGATTATCTCAATATAACCATATGGTATCACTGAAAGATACTCTCAGTATCACCATATGGTATCACTGAAATGTACCCCCAGTATCACCATATGATATCACTGAAATATACTCTCAGTATCACTATATGGTATCACGGGAAGATACTCTCAGTATTACTGAAAGATACTCTCAGTATCACCATATGGTATCTCTTAAAGATAATCTCAGTATCACCATATGGTATCACAAACCATCACAGAAATAGGATTAGTAAATAAGTACATATATCTGATTAGCCGTAACCAGGTATCTTCTACTTTCCAACCTTTCGTTTCCCCACAGTCCGACCAGATCCTCGAATAGTGGGTCACAATCTTTGTTATCTTCCATCTACTTCACACCTCGATGTGTATCGCTGTAGGTATTATAATAAACTCTCTCTCTTGACTCAACTGATAAGAGAACCCATGAAATTCCAACCCACCAATCGAAATTCACTAGCTAATACTATTTACTCCTTGTGTCCTCTCAAATGCCACATTCAAGCCAATTTTAAAGGACATTTTCTGTCCCCACTATGTTGATGCCTTACACGTAATTAAAATTATTAAACTTACTACGAACTTCAATCTATTCTCTCTCTCTCTCTCTCCTTTAAGACATTAATTTTATCAATGTTTACATATTTTTAAACAATCACAATACTGAAAACAATGCAACATAATATTTTCATTTCCATTGCGTTGTACACTTGGATTAGTTTGAAGAAATTAGGACGCGGAAATCAGCCCGCTTATCTATAAATAATATTAAATAACTTCTCTCTCCGCAGAGCACCATACAACCAAATCTACATTATCCAATATGTAAGACTTGGTGTCTAAAAATACCTCCATTGTCTCTGATAGGTGCGGTTATAATGACAATAAACGTTTAGGCAATTATACAAACGAGGACATTACCATAAAATAACATTTGTCATAAAAATATCAACACAACTACGACTACATAATGATATTACCTATTATTATGCAACTGCAACTAAAGATGAGATGAAAACAGAAATTATTTGAATTTATAACATGTCGATAGTACCTAACATTAATAAGTATTTAGATAACCATTTGTAATATTGTTTTAACGGACCAAGTCATAATAATCCGACACAAACGTTTCGCAACAATGTTAGTTTCGATTGTTAATATAATTGATTGTCATCTTTGAGCATTATTTTGCAACGTTAAAGTATGTAAGTTAGCAGTAGGCTAAGCGGCTCAGTTTAGCGAGCCGCAATACCAGTTCCAGCTCTGTGTAAAGATCCGATTCGGTGAACCGGCTCGACTGAACAACAGTTCCCGAAAGAGCCAGCCCTTTCCCCGCGCCCTCGACCTCTCTTCTTCGGACGTCATTTTATAATTCATTGTTAAAAAAGGGAAAAACATGTAATCTAGAAATCATTTGTATCTTTCCCGTTTGGTTCGGTACATAAGACAATAAACTAGTAATTCTGTGAACTCGCGTCCAAAAACGTACATTTATAATTCTCTTTTATTTTAAATCAAAATCAATTTTTTTCTGAAATCATAATATTTGTATGTAGGTACTTAAATACCTACCTACTTTATTAATAAACACGATGATTTCACATTTGAAAAAAGAATCTTTACTGAATCATCGTGAACCGTAACGAGAACACAGACAAATCCGCGTGGAGATCCGGTTCACTGAGTATAAAGTTTTTCGTTTAAAATTACTGTGCATAATTATCCAAATGAAATGATCCTGATTCACGACAATTTGAAAGGAAAATCTAGTCTCCATGTTGTCTTTGGAAATTTGTCTACCATTAAAAGAGGTCGTACCTACACATACGCGATCAATTGAGAAACGGAATTCAGAAAGTTGTTCAGAATATTACAATTTATACCTCAAATTTTCGATTACGAAATAACTCCTATTTTAGTGTGAAAAAGTACATGCGAACTGCCAAGTGAGTTTATTTAAATTTATTCATATTTACGTAGCCATTCGACATTTTATGATCCACAGACAATATCCGAAGGTTTTGCCATCGTAGGGCGATATCTTATTTACTTCCTTGTCAATATCGGCTTGGCTATCGACACGCAAACAGCACAACCGTGCTCGTTAGGCGTGTATTCTAAAATCGTCGTCAGTTAAACGTATCGATCCGATATCGTTAAGATATCTATTTTACGGTGCTAGACCTCCTGGACAGGTCCCTCTATCTGACATCAAATGTCAACTATTAAATTATTATTACTATTCCTGACCATTGTTTTTTTTAATACTAGTATAATATTACCAATAAGTTCTGTGTCCAATCCATCCCTGTCCCTGCAGTCTGCAGTATGACAGTATGACAGAGTGACTGTAGCCGCGGAGACCGGGCAGACTGAGTATGGACTGAGTAAAATGGTAGTGGCAGTCTTTGTTCTCTCGGCCTGACCCGAATCTCCGCTCCCAGAAAGTGGTCCACTCAACAGCATTCGCGAGGTGAACTGCGCCGAGAGCCTAACTACCTCTACTTGGTATTGGTATTGGTACTTACGTCCGCCTGCGAATATTAAGACCCGTTATTCGACATCAAACAAGCTTACTATTTCACCTTTACAAATTTACATATTATGTGCAGAAGTAGCAGATATTTTTAATAGCACCGAAAAAACTTACAAAAAAGCATTCTACATATTTTTTAAAACAGTTATTAGTTAAAAGTCTACATTTTTTGTTTTCTATAGCCTCCATGTTAATTTTAATTATATTAGTACGTTAATACTGTTTATAATTATTGCTTTGTGATATGTTTATTTTTAAAACAAAATGAGTTATTCTGTGTATTTTAAGGTACTTGTAACGTAAATAAATAAATATATACACAAAATAAAAACTAAAAATCATCGTTTCCTCGAATATTGATAGTGTTTTTTGTAAATGTTAGCAAGAATTGTTAAGTGGAAAAAAGCAGTTTCTAAAAAAATGTTTAAATATGATTTATTTTTAAATAATTTGAATAATTGAATAGTGGCTGATTGTCTTATATTTTGACAGTGGATATTTTAAATCTCCATAATAGCTTATTATGAAAATGAAAATTCGAAAAAAATAAAAAATGAGTTGAAGTGTGCATTTCAAACAGGAAAGATGTGCAAATTTCATGACCCCAGATTTCACCGTTTAAGATTTTATACTTGCTGTTTTAGAAAATCAAACAATTCTGCTTCATAGAAAACAGACAAAGACAACTAGTGACTGAACATGCAAACAATTCTGCTTCATAGAAGACAGACGAAGACAACTAGTGACTGAACATGCAAACAATTCTGCTTCATAGAAGACAGAGAAAGACACATATTGTCTGAACATGCAAACAATTCTGCTTCATAGAAGACAGACAAAGACAAATACTGTCTGAACATACAAACAATTCTGCTCAATAGAAGACAGACAACTTCTGTCTGAACATCCAAACAATTCTGCTTCATAGAAGACAGACAAAGACAAATACTGTGTGAACATACAAACAATTCTGCTTCATAGAAGACAGACAAAGACAACTACTGTCTGAACATGCAAAAAAAACTTAGGAACCGTAATAAAAGTCGTAAAATTTACACAGGTTTTCCATCTGAAATTTGTTAGTTTACAGTTCTACAGAATAGTTTTCAGCTCGCAATCATTTACATCATGAGGTATTGAATAAGTACAATATAATGCATTTAGGAAGTACTGTTCTGGCATAGATAGCGCTGTATTTCCAGTTATGTTTAGCCCAACCTTACCGTTTCCGCTTAAAAATAAAGAAAAACATTAAAGTTTCAGCTGTCTATTACAAACCGGTGGCCTTGTAAGTTGGTGTTAATAGTTGTATAGGCGTTTCGTTAGCAAATTCGCAAATCCCAACCTCAAGATCAAGAAACCAATCATCATTCATAAAATCAACTCATCCACACAAGGCCACTTTCCTTATAGAAATTGTTATTTAGATATCAACAGCTGCCCGGTCTAGAATTCTAGATTTATGAACATCGTATCAATAATCTAACTTCATATATTTTTATTTGTATTGTTTTGTTTTTTGTTGAAATGGCCATTGTAATGAAATTGAATGATATTGCAATATCCATTGCAACTAAGAAAATATTTTCTGTGACGTTTATATATTGATTATAGTGGAGAGAAAGTTGACTCAATAACAATTATTTTAATTGCTTTGGGGGGCTCTTATCTATGTTTTTATTGATAAAATAATATCCACAAATATTGAAGAGTAAATATCTTCTCTGAGCTCCGAGTGCTTAGAATAAGAAAACCTCTCGAAAGGTGAGCTCTAGCGTATTGAAATCACAGATTTTCTCTATGGGATTTGAATAAATGAAATAATGAGTTATGTTGCTTTGAAAGATATATATTCTTACCAAAATATAAGTCGTTAAATCGTTTGTTCCCACTGAACAAATAATTAAAAAGATATGTGATTTGTACCGATTTTCAAGAAAACTAATGTCGCCAACCTACACAGGATATTTATATTCCCAGGCCTCAGGCAGGCCAATGACATTGATTATCTAAATATTTAGATTTTTGAAAATTTTTCATAATTTCGTCAGAAGTAAGATAATATTTGGCCTACTTCTGGCACGCGTACACGCCACAATATAATTCTATATGTTCATCTCTATAGCAGGTCACAACGCGATTCCCATAATGAAGTACAGTGCCTACTGTAAGATTAAAAGTCAAATTTTCAGCACTGTCCATTAAGATTAAATAGCGATGAAACTCCTCTAATAACCGATACAAAGTTCCTCCGTTGCAAAACTACCGGCCGTGCGGAGGTTGTTGATATCGGCCTACCCAACAGTTACTCGCACTTGAGCTACGATCAATATTCTCACAGCACTTCGCCGTGTCTGCCGTCTGCACCGTGCACTCGGTGTTGGCGCTCCGGACTCTGTATGTTCATACTGTCTCTGTCTGTAACCTATAAAGGGTTCCATCACAAAATAGAACATCGTAGAAAAGGAAAAAAAAACACCAAACATATTATTCTTTTATCACTAAATATCCTCATACGTTGGACGCACACATTATTTTAAAAACGCTTAGTGTCAGTTCGATTAGAATTATGAGCATCTACTTCAGTTTCCTAAGACTACACATAATGCTTATGAATAACTACGTATTTCGTTTAATTAAAATCGACAAATTCATTACCTAGGAAAATAAATTTCTGTTAATATAATAGTATAACGTTGATATACTAGTGTAACTGTGAATATACTAGTGTAACTGTGAATATACTAGTATGACTGTATACTAGTATAACTGTTAATATAATAACTCTGATTAGCCGTCTGTTATTAATTCAATTAAAAAGTGGTGTATTACAAATTGTGTTTTTATACAATTTCACACCCCAAAGTATTTTCACAGGAAAATTAATTTGAATTAAGAATCTAAGAACCTTTTTCACTTTACTTACTTTGGGTGTAATTAAAAATTAAAATAAAAACTTGCCTGAAAAACTATATTCATTATATAACGTGAACAAAAGTAATTATTTTTTCCGTGGGTTCTTTTTCTTCTTCGGAGACATAATAGATGCTCCTCATTGTTAATAAACTGATATAAAGTGTTTTTAAAATAATTTTTGCGTATTAAGGACGTCCAGCGATGATTTTTAGCATTTATATTGTTCTGTTTTGTAACTGTTCTCTTTTAAACGTTTGTATTCTGTACCGATGTCTACCTTTCGCATCCATCAACGTCCACTCGCTTGGTTCAAACACCCGCTGGCATACTAACTGGCTATCGTTGTTTCACTTGAATCACTCATTTGCCAAACATCACTTTTCCATTTCTAGCATTTAGCGGGTGAGGTTATGAAAACCACATTTAGCACATCTTGACCCGCTCTCAATACCGTTACCGTTACCTTCAAACACTTTTTAGTTTAATACAACATAAACAAATTAAATCAGTTACATGAATGTCACTGATCTAAATGTCATTGAAGGACTCTCACTTTAGATTAATGCGGGATTTTAAGAATTGTGCCTCTTTTTGATTGATATTTTGACGATTTTTTACAAATATTCTCACTAACATGACAAAAATATAGTTACAAAAACTCAGGCAATATACAAATAGGTACATCAAATTACAAAAACCTACTTAGTAAAAGAACATGTTATTTCAAAATTTACATTAAATTACAAAATTATATAAAAACGCACTCAAATGACAAATAATACAAAAATAGACACTAGTGATACATATTATAGTTAGCTCAACAATTGTTACATATTTTTTTAATATTAGCAGATATTTTTTCTAAATCTGTATAAATTATCGACGAAAATGTCTACTTCAGCACAATCCATCTTTTCATATAGTCAACACATTTGGGTCAGAGGGCTAAAATGGGCCAAATTATTTTTAAATTTAGTCTTAAATAATAAGAATTGGGAACTTTCATCTCAATATTGCTAACACAAGATTAGAGTAAATTATTTTACGTAAACATATTAGCACAGTCAATTGCCTTTTCATTGGATACTTTTCGCCTTATTTCATGTGTCGTTTAAAAAGAAATAAGAGGTCACAATAGATATCTCGCTACCACGGGTAGGTGCATGTCCAGGACTTAAATTAATCGTATGAATGTAAACCAACCGCCATAACTCTCAAAGATCAATTGAAATAATTTGGGAAAACAAAAAAGGCACAAGAAAAGTTAAAAGTTAAAACATTGAAGAACTCAAATTTGAAGAAATGGAACTAAATTAGACGGACAAGGTGTATTTTTGAAATCAACGCTACACTTCATTATGAGATTTCATTATTTAGTCATTGCTTCAACTGCCACTCAGTTTCGAAAAAGACTTAATGATGGAGTATCTTGAAATGCTTCTCACGTTCATTGTATTTTTGATCGCTGCAATATATTTTTTTTAAATTGAATAGTGTTAGTGTCTCGCGGTCATTTCCTAAATTTACAAGTCGCCTGTGCATTTAATAATTTATCGACGTCAGACAAAATAAATTCATCATAATATATATGATAATGAGATATGTCTCGCGAATTGCTGACTGATTAAAAACCGGTTCGTCTTTCGGGCTTGGGACCAGGAAACTGTTTCTTGCTACAAGACATTGCCTAAATAATACTCAGGTTAAGTCATGTTAGTTTTTGCATGCACTTATATTTATTATTCATCGTCCGTTGGCGTGTTTTACCTCTCTCTTTTACTGTCTACGTCCTAGATAATTCGATTTTGTACACACGTAGATACTGTGTAATGATCAAAACTACAGTTTTGCGAATCTGACGAAATATTTTCTTTAAATAATACTTTGCTATAATGTTTGTCTGATTTTGAGATGATGCAGGTGTACAACGATTCTGTAGTTATGTTTGGAAACATAAAACGCGTTACTCACAATCAAGTTGCACAAAACGACTACAAAATAATGTTAAAGAGCAATGTTTTAAGTGTCGGTGGCAATGACCTTATTTCGGAGGTATGTTTTCGAAATTTGCGAGATTATTTATAGTCAGTTGCTGATGTCCGTGTGCTTTTTCTTTTATTTTATATTTAACATATAATTTTCCGTCAATAAATTACGTAGCTTCCAAATAATGATATTCTACTCAAATATCGTTTTTGTTATATAGGCCGGTTTTCTCGTTGTTGGTTAACTAACATAGAGCTTGTGTCATTTTTAGGGACAGTGTACGAAAGATCTTTTGTAAGAAGGGAATGGAGTAAATCTGGATGTTGAAGAGTGTTGAACACTCGAGTTTTAAGGAAGGAATACTTTTGCAGCATTGACCATTTTAGAAAAATCAAAGTTTCTTCAGGTATCTAATCTAGGGGCTTCATACCAGTGGCGTACGTGCGATTTACATATGAGCAACGGTACTGGTACCTATAGTGTACTTTTGTAAGCCTTAACTCCCAGTTTTACTGAGTATGTCAAGGGATTGGTGGGTTCACTTGTAGGCGTGAAATTAATGACGTCACAAACTTTGCTTGAAATAAATGTATCTCGTTGAATTTTTCACATTTTTAATACGCTGTTCTCAAGCTATCTGTAAGGTATATATATTTTGTGTATTCAGATAGCTGATTGCATTTTCAAAAATAAAGTCCTCTATAGATACTCCCTAAAATACTAAGAAATTTGTTATTTTTGTGATTGAAAAAAATTAAATTGCTTAGCTTGACTGGGAGACAAATTGGCTGTACTCTAGTCCAACAAAAGGCAAAACGCAATGGACAGTGCCATTTTCGCATTGTGACTTGAACCAAATCAAAATTGGTTTGGAGTTATTTCGTTGGTAATAGGGCGAGTCTAGTTGTATTCAGTCAATGGCCACATAGCTTTATTTTACACTTATAAATTTATCAGTACACTTTCTTGTTTTGTGCAACTACTTACTTAAAAATTGATGTTTGCGATCTCAAATTAAACTGAAGATATAACGAATTTGAATACACTACAAAAAACGTGTTCTATGCCAAAATTAAGCACTTAAACGTAATAACTCTCCCATCCACTTTAACACGTAGTTTGATGTTTATCTAAATAGCAATTGAATCCACCAGAATACTAGTATATTCGCGAAGATGATTCAGAAATTGGAATGCGTATGGCCACTTGAGTTTCGCATGTTTAGCATGGTTTGCTAGCATCGTCTCTTCATCTCATCACCTGGCGCCGTATGGTTCACAAGACAACAACAGTCCGCAAGTCCGCAAATCTCATAGACTTGGAGACTGGCCAGATTGGGACCAATAATAACACGCATTCCATGTTTCTTCTATTTTAATACCCCGTCTATTTAACGTCTAGTCTAGTGTTCAATGTCATAAATCAAAGCTGCCTACGTCACGTTGTAAAAGCTCAAGTGTAGCTTAAAGTTCGTTATCTAATTACGTAAAAGTTCGATCCACTTAGCATAATGACCCTCGAGCGCGTAATACCAATGATCTAGTTGTAAATACCATGAAACTAAGTGAGTGATAACGTGGTTAAATAACTACGTAGGAAAGAACGATTACTTTTCGTACTGATTACACATGGCCAGGCCAACGCTCGTAGCCAAAATACATATCATCCCTATTATAATATATGTAACACTTGCCATTTTGTACGTCCGTGCATCGAGAACGGTGTTGTAAGTGTAATGTATGGAATAATTCTTCATATTGATTGACAGCAGACTGCACTGGATTTATCCAAGGCGATCCATGCAGTTTTAGTAGAGCTTCTTTTTGGTACAGCGCTAGTTATCTCCTATCACATCATTCGCTGAAGAGATAAACCGATATAAACGCATTGTGAGCGTTTTTGTATGCCCGAAGTGATATCATTTTTTTCTTACTTAGGGTGAAATTAATCAAAAATTTCATTTCATTGGCCTGCTCTTATATTACTTGACGACATCAGTTTTCTTTCAATTCAGTATAGATCACACTTCTGGAGATTAACTGTTCAGTGACGTCATTAAACTTAGACCAATACCAACCAGACTACAGGTCTGTGTGCTTTCGTTAAGCAAACTTGGCTGTTTAAAATATTCTAATCACCATGTGTATTTAATTTGCTTGCGGTAAAACAACACATCAATCAGCAGTAGTAACAAGTATCAACAACAATCGCCGCCATCTGAAAACTGTCATTGCCCGATGGCACTGACTTGATCACGTGACACTTGAATCCATCGGGCGCCACTGTAGTCGGCCTTGACTAATTACTATAGTTATTGATACGGGCATCGGATCGGAAATAAATGAATGATGTAAATCCACCAGCCTTTAATACCAACGAATCAACGTATTGTTGATGTTACGTTAAGGAAAAAAGTTTGAGCATTTCCACAGTATTATGGCATAATAATGATCCTCCCGCCAAGTTTTGTTTTCGATGAATTAAAATTTACCTATTTATTGTTATTTGTTTACTGTACCAACTTCCAGAGATGGCCTTGAGCCATAATGGCGCTATTAATATTATTAGCCACGCATTATTGTTTACGTGTGTTCAGTATCATTTGACCCCTATATAAAACAGATTACTTAACTGACATAGAACAGTATAAATAATATCAAAGTCCAATGTTTGGTGTTTTTTTATTCAGAAAGACAGATATATTCCCCAGCACACAACTTGTCAGTCAAGATTTCATTTGCAGAAGTTTGCACGAACGATTTTCTTTTTATAGAGCTTACGGGAAGCTTTATCTTTGGATTTTTGTTGACCTTCCCCGTCATTTTGTCTCTGGGATTATTTGAACAAACTCTTGATGAATTTATATTCTACACAAACGCAAAGAAAGGTACTGTAACTAGGCGCAGATAAAATGTCTAGATAGGTCGACTATATTTTGCCATTAAATTATGAACAATTTAGTAGGTGCCTTTGTAGGTGTTCCTGTTTTATCATCAATGATGCTGTATGCCTGGATTGTCTTAATTCCTATATTAAAATTAATTTGACATCAGATGAATTTGACTTGCGAACTATTGTGAGGACTATCGACCTATGATATACCCTATATCAGGGGTGGCCAAACTTTTGACCTGTTCGGTCTACTGGCGTTAAAAATTATTTCTTGCGGTCGACTGCAAGGCAGAGTTTAAAAGTGACAAAATAAAACTATTTTGCTATAAATGTGTAAGAATTTGTTAATGCAATGTAACAAATAAAAGCATTTCATTCAGCTTTTCATTTTAGGGTGGATGTTTGACACTGCATATTCTTCACAAGCTTATCATATTGGGGAATGTACGAAGTAACTGAGATTCGCAAACATGAAGTTAAGTGGGCATCTGTTATGCGGGAACGATGTTTGGTTTTGATTGCATTCATCGTTGAAAATGTTGATTCGCAAAGATAGGTAGAACCGAAAAACGACGTCAAATACCTTTAAAGCTACCTTTCTTAGGCATGGAAACTTTTCTTTGCAAATCAGTTTCCAAAAATCTGTACTACCATCTGGTATTTTAGCCAGAGCGCCCTGGCTTTCAAAAATATGTCGCTTCTCATTTTAATTATTTCTTCTTGGACCACAACAGATTCAGTATCGGTTAAGTTACCGATTTTAACGGTTAAGCTGTCAATATCAATATTTTCATTAAATGGGAATACCATGAAACTTAAAATACTTCTTCGAGAGCGGCAAAATCCGCAAACCTTCTTTCAAACTCCAGGTGCAAATTTTCCAACTGTTCAGCGACCGAAGCGTGTGAGTAGGTACCTTATTTAGTCCTTCGTGCGAATACATCTCAAAATAATGTTATTTTGTCATATTTTCCTATTCACTTTATTTTACTCTCGCGGGCTACCTAAATCAGCTTCGCGGTTGACCGGTAGACCGCGGTCGACCTGTTGGCCATCCCTGCCCTATATAGAGTAAGCGGTGTGCTCCTTGACTTTCAACATGTCAACTTGTTGACCATATTTTACGAAATTTGATGACATTGGAGATATTGACCAATTTTAAAAATTCATTTTTTATTATTTTATTTAGAAGTCAAACAGTTATAATAATGTGAACTACAATTACAATATGATATAAACAAAATCGGATAGGTGTATCCGAGACACTATCCGCATATTACAAGTAAATTCGTTCAGAAATGTGTAATCATACAAAAAACATAGCAGCCTAAAAGTGTGAGAAAAAATAGTTGAAGATAAGTGAGTTTGAACTCTAATGACATAAAAAACCAGGTCGCAATGGCCGAGTGCTTAGATGCGTTGTCCCAGTAAGAGATACTGGGTTCGATTTCCTTTTTTATTTCTTTCTTCGGTTTATTAGTATTATCTTCTTCTTCAGTGATTAAATTATATTTTATTAAATAAGTACCATATTGGAGATATCTGATAAAATTTGAACTATTTGACAATATTTCATCAAATTTTCTACCATATTTACAATATTACTAACACAAAATAATCCAGGAGTCTCATACAACTCATTTTCATCTAAAATTGACATCCGACCTTTGACCTCGAGCTACAGTACTTCAGTTCAATCAACTTCAGTTAACGGGAATCTATTGTAAGCCCTCGGCTACCATTATAGCTCTGGCACAAATCCACTGAAGCGAGATCGATCAACTGATTTATTCAATAGCCGCGCTGGTCGGTCCTCTCACTCAGAACTACCTTTTTCGCCTTTAATATCACATCATAAATAACATTTAGCTCTTTCGTGTCAAGCGGTTCCTTGCCTCCGAATTATGCTTGTTAATAATGCCTTGGGTTGTTGCCCGCCTTGCCTGATGTTTAAGTTATACATATATCGTTTCATTTTGTTCCGTTTATTAATTCATAAAGGTAGATAACCAATCACAAAGCATTCACTCAATTTCGAGTAGCCTGATTTGTGTATTGCCTAAATTGTGTTGTATTATGCTAGAACTTATAGACGTGTCGGGGAGATTGAAAGGGATTATTGTTAAAGGATGGGGCGGTGCGCTTCATGCACATATAAAACCTTTACAAATAACTCAAAATTATATCATCAAAGTTATGTATAGTCGGAAAAGAACATTTTCATCAGATGAGTTATACAAAGAATCTAAACTATTCTGTCTCCGTAAACTATTTATTTTGCAAACTATGAAATACATCTTTAAAAACAAAAATAAATTCTAAATAAATGAAAACAGAACCAACATTAGAAATAATAATTTATTTTATACCCCCCAAACGAACACAAAACAAATGCAAACACACTGCAGTTTCATTGGACCTCGTACTTTCAATCTTTTACGGAAAAATATTCAAGTGATTACTAAACTTCCTCAATATTTAAAAGAGTTAAAATTATGGCTTTTCGATACAGCAGTTGAAACTTTTTTTATTTAATTTGTATCAATTTATGTTTCTCATAAAATTTTCACCATATATTACACTAAACACTTATAATTTCACTATACACTATTGTAAACACTTTTTATACAAACCGCTTAGACAAAATGTAATTTTGTTTTTGTTTTATATGCCCACAGTTTGTTTATTTCTAGGTACAATAATATAATAACTTCAATATATTACCCACGCACAGGCTGCGCCTTAGTGGGTTCCCATTATTCGTATTGATTTATATAATATTGTATGTAATTAATGTAAAAATTGGGAAAATAAAGGAATAAAACTAAAAATTATTTGGTTGGAGTTGCATCCTATCTACCAGATAACATTATAATGTAGAAATGAATACCATAGATGTCCATTCGATACTATTATATCTGTTAGATAAAATGAATAAAAAATAACAAAAGTAGTGTCTTGTGGGCTTGTTTTGTAATCGAAATATTTGAGCCTATATTTCCGGTAACCGGGCAAAAAGTGATGAAAAAGCTAGGTTAAATAGGTTAAGTAAGGTTTATAGGATAGTTTTTTTTCACCTTTAATGGCTTTGTATCACATTTCAAAAGCGTGTTGAATTGTTACTCACCTTTGTCATTGTACTTATTTCCATGCAAAACTCGTGATTTCACCTTGATTACAAAATTCAAATGGGATAGCAAATGGCTATATACAATTTCAGGCAAGTGTAAGAGAGACAGGCCATAAACAGACTGCCTGGTAAATGATATAGAACCAAAAGGTACTAGCTCAGGGGTATATCATTTGTTTCCATTCAAATCTATATAGAAGAGCGCCTTTAAGGTAATTTGCACGAAAACGGCGCTATATAAATTAGCCAAATATTACTTTTATTATTATGAGACACTTCTAGTTGTCTTTTTTATCCTATGGCTAGATAAGTTACTATCTGTATTACAGTCATTATTGGGTCACAGAGAACTATGTAAGTACCACTTACTATATGTATTATAGTTATTATTTGGTCACAGAGAACTATGTAAGTACCACTTACTATCTGTATTATAGTCATTATTTTGACACAGAGAACTATGTAAGTACCACTTACTATCTGTATTATAGTCATTATTTTGACACAGAGAACTATGTAAGTACCACTTGTTTTGGTTTTTTTAGATATTGGTACAAGTAAGTGCTAATTTAACAGCATGTTGCTATGATGCATACTTCAGATTATGTTGAAAATTGGGAAACAAAACAATTTTAATCATAGTTTAACCCTTCAGGCGCTGTCATAATGTCGGACAAATTGGGTGTATTTCCGCCTCTCAATAAAATACAAATAAATGGTATATTTCTGAACGCATACAAAAAGTAAAACTGTTTTGAAAATTTATAATTTTACACTTTCAATTTTTATTTTTAAAAATAAGCATATAATTATTGAAATACTAAATTTTGAATGCAAACATAAAAAGTTTTAAAAATGACTCGCCTTGCGTTTTTTCGTCTAAACACTCAACTAAAATAGCTAATTAATTGTTAAAAAGTTTTTAATTTTATTTTTAAATATTACGGGCGTATTGCGTGTATATTTTTGTTCTGTTTTTGTCGTATCTACCTAGATAATCTATTTCTATATTATAACACGGAAACTGGTCGAGAAATTCTAACTGCCTCAGATTACACCGAGCCAAAAGGAAAAAATTACCTATGTTCCTTGATACGCGATTTGTAAATGAGCATTCCGGTAAAAAATAATACATCATTTACAATTTTAGAAACGGATTAAAAAATAGTGGTAAAACTAAGAATTTTTTCCCGTGATTCGTGGTTCCGTATTTTGAAGGCATTTTCGTCAAACTGCGATAAGCCACCAAAATATATCTAATCTATTTATATCAAATCTACATATGTAGAGGTTTTAAATTTATTTCCAACATTCTAATTTTATTTTGAATTTTGCATACCTACAAGATTGTTGACAGGTCTTTAAATAAATATACTTATGATCGCACAATAATTATGAAGGACGCCTTGCTATGTTTTAATATTAAAAACGTTTTACCTTACATAATTATGGTTCTAGAAATAAGCACCGTAATCTGTCCCCTTTCTTCCCTCGTTAAGTGTTGTAAATGGGGGATACTTATGTAAATGGGGGTCATAAAACAGCAGAGAGGCAGCGCTAATGTTTAATTAGCAGTAATACTCCTGTAGGTAGGTACCCGCGGGAGATAAATGCTCCCTTGTAAGATCCCGGGAGAAGACCACATTATGGTATCATTCAATTTGGTCCTTTGCCCTACCACCCCCAACCAGAAATTATTGTTACAAAAGTTATACGGAAACCATTTGTTACAAAGTAAAAATTTCCGGAATTCTGTTTATATGACTTAATTATACGCGTATAAATTCGCTTGCGGGTGTATTTGATGTATAAAGAATTTTTTTTTAAACATACGTTTTGCACGGAGATAAATTACTGTTATTGAATATTGCTAATTTGACAAGACTCTCTTCAAATTATTCGTACTCCTGTTAAAAATGGGATTGCAGGCACTGAACGAATTAATTGATAGGTTTCCTAATTAACTTTTAGTAAAATACGAACACATAACTCATAAAAATCCGCATTTTGTCATCGTACTTTATCAAGGTAAATTCAGGTACATGATCACGTGTTCTGATATATTAAGAATTTACTGAAAGTTTATCAACTGGATTACCTATCATTTGAAAACATTTTCAATAAGCAACACTCCCTTTTCTCGGTGTAAAAGTTAGAATTTTTAATGTTCATTATTGCATTATCTTAAAAATAACTTGTTTTTAGACATACCTATATGCAGCTCTAAGTACCATGGTTAAATTAAACCTGATCTGATCCCCATCGAGTAACATTCATAAAAAATCAGGTTTCCAGGAATATTTTGAGATCATAAAAACAGAACCTACTTTCCTACACATAAGCAATTAAACATTTTAGAATCTTTCAATTTAATTTCATGGATTCTTATGCCTCCAATGGTTTTTGTATGGACAGAATGTAAATAATGGAAAATTGTTTTGTTGGAAACCGGTTTTTACGGAAATTTGATGACACTATTCAATCATAATACTAAAACCATTTCCTTCAAGAAACAGCGTAGTTACGCCAATAGACAAATAATTTCAACTACTCAAAATAGCTTGCTTCAATTCAGCCTTGTTCTGTAATCGTACATAAAATTTCCAGACATCCAATTTAATTTTATATTGAACGTTCTCACCCTTCTCATGGCAGAATTTCTACGAAATTACTATATTTTGCAGGCTTACATCGAGTCATAACTCTCACATTTAATAATAAAAACATTCAATTAATGTTGCCCATTTTTTAAAATATTAGTTCCATATATTTATTTTGCCATTCGTATGGTACGTGCTTACTAAAATACTGAAAAACACTGATGCTTAAATAGAGCGACACGAGACTGTAATTACTGTTTGCTCGAGGCTTACATTTTAATTAATTCCGACGAATTCGTAACTATAATATATTTTTTCAGAAAAAAAAAACAGCACCTTACTATTAAAATATTAATACGACAAACGGTTTTCATATATAAAATTAGCGATATACACCAGATTTTATTTTTCTAGGCAATGAATTAGTAACTTCCCGAGGTATTCAGTGAGAAACATCTGGAATTTTAGTATCACGTTAATCAGAATTAATTAAAATAAATGCCGCGGAAAGATCAATTTTCTAGGCCTGTTAGAGCAAATTCGACCGTAGGTCCGTCCAATACGCCTGGTCGCGCTCCGAACATTTTTGTACACGCCTTCTTCACTTACGTCGTTAAGATTTCGACTTTATTTTAGGATATTCAATCGTCTTAAAAGTTAACATATTATGTTGAGGGGTGTTTTATAACTTAAAGAGTAATACATATTTTCTTTTGAATAAACAGGAACTATCGGGAGAAATCAAGCCTATACAATTCAAGGAGGCTCGAAAGATAACATGGCTTATATCGTTTGTGATTATGCACAAAGTTAATAGTTTTCAATAAAAATCATCCCTTGATATTTAACTTACTCAATTAATTCTCAACTAGTTTTGCGTAGTTCATCATAAAATTATTTTTCACTCTATTTGAATGTCAGGCTTATACCATTGAAGGCTAAATATCCGTCTCACTGGATGTAAAATAAACTGTACATTAACCATGGACTATTAGATGAAGAAATGCCTACAGCTTTGTTCATGTTTCTACATTCTACAGACATTCCTATGACCAGATCGGCGCTTATTGCTTACAAGTCAGTATCCTCATACTTGGCTAATAGCTAATACAACATTAGACCTTGTGTTCCGTTACGGCAATGGACAATGGATGAATGAATATACGACGGTGGTGGCGGGGCTAGAAGTGGGACTGACGTCACATTGCGGCGCTAGTCGTGCCAGGTCGGGAGGGCCTTGGAATTTATTTTTATTTTTTATGTTAACTCCACACAGGAGGCCCTGAAGAAAATAATTTCCCTCAGGGCCTATGTCATCTTTGGGGATGCTGTGTGGAGGGTCTTTTTGTGGAGAGGAAGGAGTGAACATGGGTCTTGAAGAGTCCCATGTTGTAGGAGGGAGGAAACACAGAGGCCGGCAGCTCGTTCCACAGCCGAGCTGTTGAACTTAAGAACGAATCGTAGAAGCGACCCGTTCTCATGTGACAAATGTCAACCGTGTACAAATGTTGGGCGCGCGTTTGGCGTGTATCCCGACTACGCAAAGGTGCCGAAGGGATCAATGACGCTAGTTCCTCAGAGCATCTTCCATTGTAATACCGATAGAACAAGGACAGCATACCTACCTGACGCCTGTGCTCTAAAGATTGCAGTCCGTTTGTTAAGATTACGGAATCTATCAAACGGACCGCCCGTTTTTGCACAGAGTCAAGGGTTTTTTTCAAGTATTTAGGGGCTCCGGACCAGAGATGGCTGCCAAATTCGACAGTAGGGCGCACTTGCGATTTGTACAGGGTCAGCAGTTGTGTACTATTAAAGTATCTGCGGGCCCTGTACAGTACGCCCAGCTTCTGAGAGGCCAACTTTACTCTGGCTTCGATGGAGCCCCCGTACCTGAGCTGGTCACTTATAGTTACACCAAGCATATCAATGGAAGGCCTGTTCGGAAGATTGCTTGATTGGAATAGTGGAACTGGGAACGAAGAACTAGAGCCTTAGAACTTAGAATGTGGAACTAACGTAGAACATGGAACTGGGAATGCAGAAAGAGGAACTGAAAATATAGAGCGAGGAAATAGGAATGAAGAACTGAGAGGGTAAACTTGAAGCACAGAACAAGCACCGAAGAACTAAGTGAACACACAAGTTAGCATTGTGAACGTAGAAAAAAATAGAATTAGAAACAAAAAATGAGAAACTGGGAACGTAGAACTGAGAACATAGAGAGCGTAAAACGGGAAATGTAGAGATGGTAACGGAGAACTAGGAACATAGAACTGGGAACATAGAATTGGAAACATAAAGAATTTTAAAATAATTAGATACTATTTTGTCACATTATTACGAAAAGGCAAATTAGAAAAAAATGTGAAATTCGGCGTTTTTAAGAGCATTACCTACAAAATACGTTAAAATCTACGAGATACGTTACCTACAAAATATTTTAAAACCTTGCCGAAAGTAACTTGAGGAACGTAAATATCTCTCAAGCCGAAGTTAAAAAATCTTAAAAACCAAGAATGATTCTAGATTTTACTTCGGCCAAATTGAAAAAAAAAAGTTTTATATGATTTGCCAATATATTCGTAACATTATAGACTTCGTGAAACATTATTCGTGATTCTCAGATGTACTCGTATAAACCCACTGAAAGTTTTCAAAGCGCAATTTTTCAGTTGTCTGCAAAGAAGCATTTTTCAGTTGTCTGGAATAATTTATATTTCTGAGATTCCTTAAAATAGTGTTCTTTTCCGCGAAACATGCGCACGGGAAATGCAAATTATTCCAGACAGATTCATTACATATTGTTGAATGAAGCTATCTATATATTATCTTTTGTTGAGAAAATAATTAATTTAAATCCAAATATTTATCGGTAATTTAGCGGTTCTTTACAATGTGTTTCATTTCATACCGTTAAGTGTATATGATAGAATTTATACGGTAATAGATACTTACCAATCTTTGTTTAAGAGGAAGCTACAAGCCAAAAATGTGTATATTCTTGATATACCTTATATTGTAGGTAATAGGCATTAAAATCGCTTGACAAACGAAGTCTAGAAACGTTCGATTTCAAGCACAAAATTGGTTTTTATTTATTTTGTAAATAATTTTATAATTTTATAGGAAAGCAAAAAAGTTAATCAAGTGAAACTGTCACAGATAATCTTAGCTATAGTAACGTATTTTTTAAAAGTTGTTTCCTTTACGCGTTCATACATTTCTATTGAAAAAAAATTTTTTTTTGTAGTTTACATTTATATTTTTTATTGAGTAATTTATTTTTTTATTTGTATTCAACTCAAGCAAAACGATATAAAAACCTTAAATTCATCTAAAGCATACAAACATTTTTCGGTATTCATAATGTACACCAATTCGCTATAAAGATTAATCAAAATAGTGATTTGGCATTAAGATTCGCCTTAAATCACTTTATTTGTATATAAACACTTAACGTTTTAATAAAATGTGCGGTATATTTGTGTTTGCGAAAGGTTATGTTTTTTTAATGACAATATTTATCTTAAAACATAATAAACGCTTTACACAGCATCTCCAAAGAGATAGGGAGCTAATGTGAAAAATAATTCTATTAGCAAATACGTAACCGCTGTAGATAAAATGTAATAATATGTTTATGTTCTCCGGGCTTCATGTACTTTAATTTCCCTATTCACATCAACATAAGTAAATTAATATCAGTCGCTCATCGTGACCTTCTCTTGCTAATAATATAAATTTAACCCGTACGGTACTGTAGCATATAGCCTGAAGGCTACAGTAACCCCCCTGCCCATATCACACTATCGCCGTTAGTTTAGCTCGGTTAACTATAATTTATTACGCAATCTAATCAATCACTCACAGATTAGCATCGCGAGCTGGTTTGAAAAATGGAAGCGTTTTTATTTAATGCGGGCTCCGAAAAAAACTTTGCTTCCTTTTTTTTCTTTTTTAACTCTTGACAAGCCAAACAAAACGTCTGTATCCAAGTGGGTCTTCCGACGACCCCATGCATTTTTTTGTGTAATGGGCTTTTAAACTATAAACATCCCAATTATTCAGTCAATTGTTAATGGTAACTTATATATTTGCGCAGAAATACGTAAAATACTAAAATGAGTTCCATGATAACTCAACACAGTGACAATTCAACACATTTTTAAAAAGTGATATAAAGTCATTAAAAACGATAAAAAAATAAACCTAACCTAACCTACTTAACCCAGTTAATAAAGTTTTTGTTTCATCACTTTATATAACTTTTTAAAGATGTGATGAATTATCATTTTGATGAGTTATCCGGTCACCACTAAAATGATATGTCAAGTATTTAAGCTAATATAAGGAGGATAGCATAGACATATGAATATTAGTAGACCTGCCCTTAGTGATTAAAAGCGTATTATCCCCACTCCCCATACCGGTTCCATTGAGCCGGCTGGGCTCGCATATGGCCTCAAGTGAAATTTGAAAACGTGACGTCATCATTCTTGTGCGAACTATGGTCGAGGCATCATCGGTTCATTTTACGAAATAACACGGCAAAATGTTGACTTGTGATATGAAAACTTGTAAAAATAGATGTGAAAAAGAGAATAAACCCAATTGTCGTATTACATTCCATAAGTAAGCATTATTTTACTTTATTTTAAGCTTATTCACACCGTATTATATGGATCAGTTTTAGAAACATATACTATCACATCACAATGTAGCGATTCTCAAGTGTGCTCATCGTTGTTTACTGGGGTAAGTAAATTATGAGACATTTGTAAAAGTGTCTTAACTAAATACTCTGAAACTAACTACGACTCTGAAAATAGAAGCTGCCTTACTTTGCCGAATTTGGACTTCGCAAATTAGTTCATAACGTGGCGAGTAATTTGCGCTCCCATGTAGAAATGTCTATTCATTCAAAAGCAGATTTTACTTTTAAGAACTAAATGGTGATATTATAATGCGAGATGCCTATTTACTGTCAGATTGATTTATTGACGAATCACAGTCAGCCTTACTCCCTTCGTTCTTCAACAGTTGATTTTACCCCTCGCCATTATCTTCTCGTCTATTAATTCCTATGTCTGTGGAGGATAGTAATTTTGGGTACTATCTACTCCCCCACTTGGCTGCAGGACAGTTAAAGAATATAGTTTTTACACGTATGTTGTAAATGGACACACAGTCTTTTGTGCACAAAGAAAACACTGAGAGTCTGCTCAGTATTCGACCCCGATATCTAATGAAAGTCAACAGATTTCCGTAAAGTTATTTAAAACGTATGTTATTACATAGAGTCGTTATAGACCGTTGTTGGTTTTCATATCAATACCTATTTTTACATACATATTTCGACGATTCTTATCTTCCGCTCTGTTTATTTTCTTTGAATATATTTATGAGCAGAAGGTTTTTTTTATCTCCTCTAATAATATTTGTCTACTTCTCGTTAGACTGTTTACACGAAAAATAGACAATAAACAGGGACTCCGTGACATGAAACAGTAATCCCCTGAAGACAGTAGACAGCAAATAGTAAACAGTAGAATTACCTACTTTGTAATAAAAAGTACGAAGCCCTAAAATAGGCTAATGACACGGAGAGTTAGAAACTTGGACTAAATACTAAATAGCTTGGACACGAACGAAATGAAAGGAAACAATAAGATGGTGATAGAATGCGACCTGAAACCTTGAAATTTAATAGCTTAAGAGGAACAGCTGCGAGTACTTTTTCATACAAAACTTAAATTTGGATTTGTGACCAAAATACCAAACCAAACAGAGAAATATTTTTTTAACATTATAATGTATAGCAAATACCTAGTACGAATACGTGCTCCATTATTTATTTGTATTTTCTCTATATTATACCAAAATAAAGTAGTCTGTTTGTGCGCTTAGTTCTTCTAAACCATGCAACGGATTTTGATATAGTTTTACTATCATTTAGAAAATTTCTTCAGGAAGGTTTAAATATCTAATACATGCATATTATATTTATAGAAAGTAGAGAAAAATCGATGTTTGTAATCAAGTCGTAAAAAAAGATTTTCGGGTGCTTAAATTGCTAACTCTGTCTAAACCTTATGAGACACATAAATAAGGTTTAGACAAAGTTTATTTTTTTTTTAGACAGAGACAAAATAGTGTATAACGGAATAGTATATCGTAAAAAGGCCTATAGAAAAGTCCATGGTGTTATATATCTATCTCCTATGGATAGCTCCTAGTAAATTATAAAATAAGTAATTCTATTTTTCATGATTTTAAAGTAACTTTGGCAATTAGTTGTGATTTGTGATGGTTTAAAAAAAATCTATTTATTTTGCAAATATAATGAAATATAAAATAAAAATTATTGAAAAAGCATTTTGGTAGGCGTAAATTTAAATTACAAACTACCGATTTACGTTGGAAAACAAATTTGTCGTATATAAATAAAAATTTATACCCAAAGAACGCCATTTAAAATAAAATTCTGACACAGTAGGAAAGGCAAGATTATTTTTTTAGTAGTTACAATTAACTCACAAAAAATGTCAAGGTTGCTTTGAAAATAATGCAAAAATTGAATTCTTTAATGGTTTTTATATTCTAATTTTAAAAACATATAAATAAAAGAGCAAATATCCGATATTTGATTTGATCAAATCTAAATTTAAGTTTTGTATGAAAAAAGGCCGCGCAGCCATTCCTCTTAATAAGTTTAGATATTTGATGTGTATACGAGTACATACTAGAATACTTGTTAGTTAAGTGAGTGGAATCTCAGATATTTTATTGCGCTCAAATCGTCGGTAAAATCTTCATATTATGCTCCTCCACGATCCATGTTATTTCAGAACAAACAAGTCGTAAAACATCCTTTATCTCTTCAGAAGAATACCTTGACCTCGATAATACGAGTTCTTTACAGTACGAAGGGTGCAAACTAGTTGAGGTCGTGTCGTTCCGGCTGTCGTTTACAGCGGAGATAATATGCTTTATTTTCCTTCTACATCATATCTCAAATAAAACAAAAATATTGTACTAGGTGCTCATATTAACAAGTACAGTAAATTGTTCAATATTTTTGATAGTAAAACCTCGAATTTGTAATATGTAATCATCGAAGACAAAAATTAACCAGTATCTGCATCAAATAGTTCTTACACCTCTGCAAGTTTGGATTTGGCGCAGTACAGTTTCTCACAGAAATAATTATGTTATCGTTCATTGTTCTATTGGCACAAAACCTATATAGACGAGAGGCGCTAGGGGGTGCATACTTCTTTAAGGCAGCTAAAATTTGCAAAGGATTTTGATGTCCTTTTTATTATGATAAGTGAAAGGTCTTATACATCAGAATGTGACTTTTGCAAATTACAAATACGGCGCCTCGGTAAAGCGGTACCAGGAGTAGCCTACTCTAATTGCAAATAATTAAAAAAAAAACAATATGTTGTTCACCCCTGACCAGAACTGATTTAGAAAGGAATATATGTGTTTGTTTATTCCTTAGATTTATTTGTTTATCTTAAGTAATTTACTTTAAGTATCTTTATCAGTTTTTTGCTCACTCTGCTAAAAATAATCTATTATGAGAACCTATTGGCTCGTGTTTTGTATAAATTTCATCTCATGTAAAAGAAGGTGTGTGCTTAGGAGTAAGTTAAGTGTTCTTAAAACTTAACGATTATTGATTACATTATTAATGACAAGATTTCTAATAAAACTCAAACATGTGCAAAATGCCAGTCAGTTTACGTATAAACTTCTAGATATCGTTTCAGTAAATAATAAAATATATAGATCGGTAATTCTCGTCCAGTGATAGAGAATTAATAATAATGTCAAAATTATCCACCCACGAATAAATAAATGAAAAAGTTATGTATGCTCTATTTGTATTGGCGATAAGTACAGCCCATTTCATAAGCTAATCACAACAAACAATAAAGGCGACGATTAAGACATTTTTTGTGACTGGCATTAGCTATAAATGATTCCGGAAGCTTTATGAATGATAATATAAACAGAGCATTGCCGAAAAGAAAATTTTCTTAAATTATACGATCATAAATTGACGAAATTGGTTATCAAATTGGTTAACAAATTTGTTAAAAAAATTTTCAAGAGAGCACATAGCGTAGCTAACTGTACCATTTTCATAGATATATTTCCAGTCTTGGGTATAAAATTGACGCTGGGAACTTTTGATTTATAATGTGAACACTACATTATTGTTCAACATCGTGTCTTCATAAACATCATTTAGCCTCCTCCACAAATGTTCTCCACTGACTCCGGTCTCTAACGTTTCACCTCCGGTCCTCAGGGTATCTAGCACAATCAGGGCCGTATTTGTACTTTTCACAAGTATAGGCCACTTCGTTTGCGCCGCCCCCTACCCCCTTCTTGGAAATTGTCACCGATAATATCTATCATAAAAAAAAAAAAATTAAAAAAATAAAACATAATCACTCACTTTTAGGCTGCCATTAGGTGACACAATTTTAAAAATAAATATTCAAATGTAGGAAGTAGGTAAGTATTCAAAAATAAAATAAACTTTAAACTTAAAATTAAATTTAATTAGTAAAATTTAATAACAAGAATTACAATTTTTTTATTGACAAAATCATCTATAATATCTTCATAGCTTATAGTATTCATTAAGTCTGCTTCAATGCTCAGAAGAGCCAAAGAGTTAAGTTTTTCTTGCGACAGTGAAGACCTTTGGTAATTTTTCACACGCTTTAAACAGGAAAAACTCCTTTCTCCGGAACAATTTGTGGCCGGGGTGCAAAGTGCGATGCGGAGAGCTATATACAAGTTTGGATAAACATTACACAGAGATTGTTTCCTCAAAAACTTAAAAAGATTCAGTAATGATGTCGATTCAGGTTTCTCTGCCGTCTTATTAGAGGAAATGTGACTACAAAAGTGTACACATTGCTGAACTAAATCGTCTTCTAAATCATTACAGTAATATTGCACAAGAGACTGAGCTTTTTCTGAGACTCTTTGTGTTGAAAATTCACTCATTCTTGTTAAAAATGAAAAATTTTCTTTAAAGATTATATATGCACCATGTTTTCTCTCTAACTCAGCTCTCAAATTGTCCAGAATTACCAAAAAGGTGTTGACTCTGAAAGAGTCTCTGGAGGTTGTTTCAATTTCCTCATTTGATGCTTCGTCTATGAAGTTTTTTCTCTTAGGGTTCCTCTTACTCTTAATGTCGCCCTGATATTGCTTAAGTGCGCTCATTTCAATTGCACTTTTTTCGAAAAAATCAAAGTTTTCTCGCTCTGCTATTGTAAATTCGAGAAGAGATCTATAAAGATCAGATACCGTCAGTACATCAACAGATGAGTTCTGAATCTGAGCACTCACTTTATTTAATCTGTCCAAAATAGCATTCCAAAATACGATCATAAATGCCGTTTCTAGTTTTTTTCAATTTAATGCGAATTCCCTTTGCTTCAATTCGTGGGATGGGTTTCTGTGTAGCGTCATTTTCATCATTTTTAAAACCTTAAGTACTTCATCTAAGGAATCTCTTACAATTTGACAGGCATCTGCTCTTGCTGACCAACGTGTGAGGTTTACTCTCTTCAGCGTCTTTCATTTTCCTATTTCATTAGCCAATTTTTTCCAATGATCGGTTGACTTCACAAAGAAAGTATATACCTCTTCCAGCAACACGAAGAAGTGACAGGCTTCTGTACAAGACTCAGCGGCCGAGGTTCTCACCAAATTTAATGAATGAGCTGCACAAGGGACGAACATGGCAAGTGGTGCTTGTTCTTGAATTTTGGCTTGTAAACCATTATAAATTCCTGACATATTCGAGGCATTATCATTTGACTGACCCCGGCAGTCTTCTAGATTTATGTTCAACTTTTCTAGCTCTAAAGTAATGGCATCAAACATATCTTGAGCCTTGTGTCCTACAGAAGGTAAGAATTTAAGAAATCTCTCACATGACTCTCCATTATTTAAAACATATCTAATCACAAGTGTCAGTTGATCTACGTGTGCTGCATCCGGTGTAGAGTCTACAATTAAAGAAAAGTATTTAGCTTCTTTTATCTCATCACTAATGCATTTCAGTACTTTCTCAGCCATTAAGCAAATGAACTCGTCGCAGACAGTTTTTGATAGGTATTGATATTTTTGATAATCGCATACACGGCTTACCAAAGCGAGCGAGTGCCGCCCCCTGAACTCTGCCGCCCCTAGGCCGCGGCCTATAAGGCCTATTGACAAATCCAGGACTGAGCACAATAGATCTATAATCTCTTGTTATCGTTTCAGTTGTCACGCCTGTAGATCGCCAATTAACAAACAACCGTTCACAACGACTAAGTGTTCTTAATCTATTCGTCGTGAACTGTTATTTATCTGCATTTCGTACTCGGGAATCTATAAATTCTTTATCGATCGACAATGCTTGATGATACGCAGTTCTTCCCGTCCTGCTCCAATTCTCTTCCATGCAGCCAGCCAACTTCTTCCTCGGTCTGTATCAGGGTCGCCTCGACTAAGGAACCTACAACATGGTAATAATCTGCGGTGTACAATTACATAAAATTCTTTATTTTCTTCCAGCCCATCGAAATCTTTATATTACATTGTATCTTGCAACTATTTCTCAATAGATAAGGGTTATGTAATAATCATTCGGCATCTGGCATTCTACTCAGTTCATTGCAATAGCTATCAAAGAACGCTCTAAGCACTACTCGTTATAGTCGGAAGTGTTAATGGCCTTAGCTGCACTTGACTGATGGACGTTAGCCCTCACTTCTGACACGAATCCAGTTAGATGTTAGATTGTGTAATCGCTTTGAAGTGTTCCGTTCGAGGTCCACCAGTAAGCTGTACTTGCTATTGCTACTACCCAATAACGGGTACTAAAAAAAGTTGTACCACATTAAAGACCTTTTATATTTCAATGCCTTATCAATTAAAATGGTAGTTTGCGTCTTATTCAGAGACTTAAGTGCTGTATTTATGTCCACTTTACACATTAAACGTTTTTAATATGCTTAATCTAGACTCCATGAGAATTTTAGAGAAGTGTTTGAACAACCGTTCATATTTGGAGTAAAAGAGTTCTTGTCGTATATTTCCAAAAGCGTCGCCAGTGATTGCAATTAATGTCAGCGCAGTTGTATTACTATTTAAACATTGTACATACAAAATATGACATAATGATATAGTAAATTGTATTTCTTAGTCCTCCTCCCTAGGGTGACCAGTGCTGACGAGGACTAAAATTATTCATTTCTGTTTTATTAGTTTTCTAAGTCGTTTTTAATGTTTTTTTAGAGTATTTTCATTAATCTCTTTCCGCCAGATTTTTATTCTTGATGTGTAATCATTCAAATTTTCTATTCGCTTTATATCCTTATGACAGATAGATTCTATAAACAGAAGCATATATACATGAGGACGTACTTGACGTGCTTTAACCCGTGATTCCCGACATTATTTGGAATAATAAATCAACGTTTCGTTACATCCGGCCAACCCCTCTTCCCGATTCTAACTATCCAATACTTGCTGATTTGTTTAATGTTTTAAGTTTGAAAAAAAAACGTTATAATCTCAAGTATGACCCTTAACACCCTGTATGCGTACAGTTAATAAATAATTTTAGCTGGACAGTCAAAACATTTTACAAATGTATAATATGTTTATCCAGGAATAAATTAATAAAAATAAATGAAGCACATATACTATAAAAATAAGCTGAGATTGTTTTCAACGGTTAAGATGATTGCGGAATTTTACCAATAACCTTCGCTTGTAATGCTGTCCAGATATTTCCGCAAGATAATGAAATGCTGCAGATGTAATTAAAGATATTACTACCCATGGTTTTTAACGTTTAGATGTGCTTTCTCCACTTTCTGGAACCGTGTTTAGACAGTCTCACAATGTTCATCATCGGGGCAGAGAGGCACTGCAAGGCTGTTTGAAATGTTGGCTAAACAAGAAAGAGGAAACGCATAATGTCTTAACAGCCCAAAAACAACCAACAAATTTTTCCTTCAATGATGCTACTTATCATGATTCGATGATGTTCCGTTGACAGTTCCCTTTAAATATTTATACATATTTTCTCGTTCCTCCGTGTATGCTGGATTATTTTTTATTGTTTATTCTTCTAGAAGCAGCTACAACTGTTCTACGTAAATAGTGGCGTTCGCTGTTGAACAAACCTAAACAAATGTTTTTCCTCATTTTACGAGGCGTTTATTTTTTCGGGCTTGGGAATCATGCAATCGCTTTTGAAGCAGGAAACTGCCAACGGCTGGGAGGTATAAGAAGCGTGGCTTCTATAACAGAAAAGTTCTGGTGGTAACGAATTGCATAATGGATTCTATCGTGCAGTAACGTGTTATGTATGAAGAAAACCAGAATAAGAAAACGCTGATTCTAAATATGTAAGTTTTATTATACTTAGGACAGGTTGTTTCGGAGAATTTGAACAATTCATCAAATTTCAACTTTCATTTTCGGGGTCTGTGAAAGACTTTTTCAAGTTCTGTTTTTATATCATTGTAGGCTAGTTGCTTGAAAAAACTGAAATAAAAACAGAACTTGAAAAAATCTTTCACAGAACTTGAAAATGAACGTTAAAATTTGATGAATTGTTCAAATTCTCCGAAACAACCCGTCCTTAGAATTAATAAAGCGTTCTTTAAAAAACATATTGAAACCGTGAGAAACTTAAACATTGATTAATAAAAAAAATTGATTAAAATTCCTTTTTTCGGCTGTCGGTGATTCTTTGTCTTATCCTGTAAAGCCGCGTACTCACCTGCGAGCTCTACCGTTATGTTTGCAAACGACTAACCGCGAGCAGACGCATGTATATTTTTAACAGTAGGTGAATACGGCTTTATATGAAAGTTTAAATCAAATTTAAGAGTCATTTTCATAATTGCAACTGATTGTTCAGACAAGCGATAAAAGTACCTAGATACCTAAATGTAACTGTTTCACAAGCGTGTAGTTACCAAAATTATTTTATTAATTAATATAATTCTTTATTTTAAATGTGTGTTGCTTTTGTTCAAATGTTTGCCAGATGCTTAGATGAACTAATTTTGTTTTTATAATTTCGTCGGATAAATTTCATTTGTAATGTTTCAAGTTTACTAATTTTTGAAAGGTAAATCCCTTTTTTTTTGAAAGGCAATGATCCTGAGGCAAATGTTTTTTTTAAAATACTTTTAGCTTCTCAATCCTACAATTATAATATTTCACGGGTCTGCGCTAGTAAATAAATAAATTAAAAGAGAATTTTTTTTCGAACATATTACAATGATGAACATAATGAAAACAGATGTCACAATAAAACGCATACAAAATACGGTCCGTGGGGGCGATAAGTTTTCTACGTATTTATATTGTCGTCTTTCCAGCGAAAATTTTGCTGGTAATAAAAAAAAATCGTACAGTTTTCGGCTTGATCAGCATTTTATTCATGAATTCAAGAATTTTTATTATTTTTTCTAGATAACTTTAAATTTACCGAAAAGTGAACATTTAAAAAAATATTTTCTGTGCTACAAGGATAGTGAATTTTTGAAATGCTGTATTTCTTCAAAGTCCACTGAGATGAGATATATTGTGTTAACTGTCAGTGTGAGGACCAGGCGATAGGCTTTCCCATGAAGTTCGGTTGGAGGAGCAGTGAGTCTCAGGACCAGCTCCAGGAGATGGAGCCAGGACAGCTGAAGGGAGAAGAAGGAAAGCCGGAGATGAGGAAAGAAGGTAGAGACAGGCTGGAGGCACTGCAGGCAGAAATGCTGGGAGGCAGGGAAGAGAAACTGGGGGTCGAGGGCTGCCTGGACTCGGAACAAGACTATAACGAAAAGATCCCCGATGGAGAAACATTACCAGATATGCTCGCACGGTAAGAAAAAACCTCTTTAATTATTATTATTAATGATTCGGAGATAGTCCACATAGCTGCTATAAGTACCTGTCTACTCAGGCTATGTAAGACGATTTTGAAGTGTCACGTGATCAAGTCAGTGCCATCGAGCAACGAGAGTTTGCAAATTGCTGCGATTGTTGTTGATGCTCATTTTTACTGCTGATTTGTGTGTTGTTACACCGCAACCATGTTAAAATAAATAGAGTAATTAGACTATTTTAAATACTGAAGTTTTTTTAGCAATAGCACTGACTTCTGACGTATATTCTCTAGTTGACCTTGTTATAGGCAAATTGTGTCACACCTTACTCGTTCTGCCTAATATTTTTGACAGTACCACAGTCCCTATAAAGTTCACCTGGGTTGTCGTTTGAGTGCCAAGCGATGTCTCCTGAAGGGCAATTCCGGTTCTAATAAGGATAAGGAATTGTCCTTAACCTTAAAATTAATGTCTTTTTCGTTAACTGCGATTCCATTTCTCTCGGATGACAGCGAAACTGTCATTAATTTTATGGTTAAAGACAATTTCTTATCCTTATTAGAACCGGAATCGCCCCTCTCGTTCCACAAAATGGTTTTACACCACTATTTTTACCATAGATGAAAGGACGTTTCTTCATCCTATTCACATTTTCCAAAGCTATTAATGATATCACTCCCAACAGCTGCGTATGTCTTTTGAGATGGCAGTGTCCTGTCAATAGTCCTATTAGATCCATCTGTGAATTTCTATTTTGCGTGGATTGGACAGTGAAGATTTCTGATATTTGCTGCCGTTTGTGCTTTATGGATGTTTTCATATGTAGGATAAAATTCAAAATATCCACGTGGCTTAAGGTTTAAGGGCACTGATGCTGTTTTGAAATATACATGATGTGTTAATTTGTTTCCTAATACATTAATTAGTAAGCAACTGTTTGAACCTAAAACGACGAGAATGACTGGCGAAAAACTCCTTCCACATTCAAGGATGGCTAGAATGCCTAATAAAGCAGTAAGTTTCAAGTTACAAGTCATGATTAAACAGCGAGGAAATAGACAGGCACGAATGAAGTATTCATCACTTCCGTTTCCCGTCTGTCTCTCGTCGAGCTGGAGACCGGAAGTTAGAGTTTCGGGCCTGTTCTAACAGCCAACATCAGGTTTCGTGGATCACTTCATCAACGTGCTGACTAATAATGGACACATTAAACATTTAATTAATGTATTCATCAAGTTAAGATGGATTGTAGATACGTCACGAGTGTAATGAGAAATAATCGCACTTCCGTGGTATTTGATTCTATCTGTAAGAGACAGGTTTCTATATTGGTACTGGTTGGTAGTACCTACCCAACTTAACCAGAGTTGTAATGAATTTCATTTGAATATCTGTAATAAAATAGAACCTAAGCACCAACATTTTAAAATGATTCAAGTATTATGTACCAGACGGAGAAAAAATTTATAATTTATTAAGAATCTCTAGAAATTATTCGTAACCAAGTTAAAAATGGAATTGCAGGCACTGAACGAATGAATTTATAGGTTTCCTATTAAACTTTTAGCAAAATACGAATGTGTCATCACCATGTCGGAACACGTATTCATATAAATTCTAATATTTTCGCATTTCATCAATGTATATTACCAAGGCACATGCAGGAACGTGAACACGTGTTAGGAATTTACTAAAAGTTTATCAGGAATTGAGCTGCAATCCCGTTTTTAACCTGATAAATTACTTATTATTTCGGTGCTTAGGCCCTTCTCACAGGACTTCAAATGATCTTAATTACATTCGTTGGCCATGGTTCGAATCATTTTGATATTTTTACCGGTTTACATCGAAAGAGTATTCAAAGGCTGGAAAAGAATCAAACAAGTGTATTATAGGAAATCATATTGCGTTAAACAAGTGATATCGGCCGACAATTCGTAATGTTAAAAATTAGGATCGATTCAAGTAGAGTTTTACAAAGATTCGTTACAAAATAAAGAATCGTTTAAACTTGAATATCCGTAGTTTCTATCCATTAGTATGCACTAACGCGTGAAGAAGTTATTGCTAAGATAAGAGATAAGTAGTTACAATCTGCGGAGAAATCTTTTGTAACTAGTTCCCAAGAACAGCCTTCTCAAACAGTCGTGATCTTGACTTGCCGTTGATTTATTGTATCCAATTTACGCCATAAAAGAACTACTGTATTTTATACTGTTCACTTTATTTTCAATCAAACTAGTTTCCTCTTCGTTTCGGTACAAATTTGTAGGAAAGACGAGAGAATTTTCTTTGATTTCTTTATATATGCTTATGCACGTCACCAATAAAATACTTAAATTATTTTTTTAATGATTAACTAATGTTTATAAGACAAGGTTTCTTATGCATAGCACAAAGGATACCAAATTATTATTAGCAATAATTAGTCGCCTGAAATATCCATAAAAATTGAAAATATCTCCCGAGTAAAAATAAATAAAGTTGGCTGTTTACAGGTGAAAAAACATAATAAGCAGTAATTGTTGATTGAAGTACTCGTACATATTGATTTTTTTATTACTTTATTAAAAAATTAATCAATTTACAGAGTATAATCAATAATGTTAACTAAAATAATTCATACAATTAGTTTTCACTGTTTTTGATTTTTTAATGTTCCTCTTCTATAGAAGCTGGCGCTTGTGTCTAGAAGAGTGGTTAGCATCAAGATGAAAAATATTTAGTGTTTGTAATTATTAATACAAAAAATTATAAATAATTAAAAAGATAGTTTCATCATTTTGGTATTTTTACATTGAACTTCTCTTTAATTGATTTTAGTAGGTGTTTATCACAGACATAGGAATTAATAGACGAGAAGATAATGGCGAGGGGTAAAATCAACTGTTGAAGAACGAAGGGAGTAAGGCTGACTGTGATTCGTCAATAAATCAATCTGACAGTAAATAGGCATCTCGCATTATAATATCACCATTTACTTCTTAAAAGTAAAACCTGCTTTTGAATGAATAGACATTTTTACATGGGAGCGCAAATTACTCGCCACGTTATGAACAAATTTGCGAAGTCCAAATTCGGCAAAAAAATTCGGTTCTATTTTCACAGTCGAATATTTCGTTTAAGTATTTAGTTAAGACACTTTTATAAATGTTCATAATTTACTTCCCAGCAACCAACCAGCTTTGTGTTTCGCGTCCAGACGTTTCTCGATGTGATAGTAGGTATATGTTTCTAAAACTGATCTATATTATACGATGTGAATATGCTTAAAATAAAGTAAAATAATGCTTATATATGGAATGTAATACGACAATTGGGTTTATTCTCTTTTTCACATCTATTTTTACAAGTTTTCGTAGTACAAGTCAACATTTTGCCGTGTTATTTCGTAAAATGAACCGATGATGCCTCGACCATAGTTCGCACAAGAATGATGACGTCACGTTTTCAAATTTCACTTGAGGCCATACGCGAGCACAGCCGGCTCCAATGGAACCGGTATGGGGAGTGGGGATAATACGCTTTTAATCACTTAGGGCAGGTCTACTAATATTCATATGTCTATGGTGTTTATCGTTTTCTATTGTTCTATTTGGCGTGTTGGAAATAAGCCGACATAGCTCAGTGGTCCAGAGCACCTGACCGGACATCAGAAGGTGCGGGTTCAATTCCCGTTGGCGGTATTTATTTTTACTCGGGAGATATTTTCTATTTGTATGGATATTTCAGGAAAATACTTTAACTTTAATATCTTTGTAATCGTGAGCTATATTTACAGCGCCCTTGAGGAGATTTTGCACAAAAACCGCGCTATAAAAATCATCCAAATATTATTATTATTGCAGTGTTTATTTACAGTTAAGCTTTTTAATGAAGATAACGATGCGTGCTTTAAATAAGTTTCACTGCCCTAAAAATTGGAGTCAGAAAACATGTGCAAATTTCATGTACCCAGGGAGAGTTTAGCTGCGTCAGATTCAAACAGATTTTTTGTAAAAATTAAATTAAGTTAATATGTACGTTAATGTCGATATTTTTTAGTTCTTCCATAAATATGATTCTATATGAGCTCGCTAATATTAAAAAAAACGATAATAATTAAGTTAAAATGGTGAAAATATTTAATAAAATACGACTCGTTTGAAAAGAGTAAATCACTTGACAAGTGCTTTAGTTGCATTTAAATATACGCTGTGATTTTTTTCATGCTTATAACATGTTAAATAATAGAACAAAACGTGTTTTTAATAATTTTCGGAGCTTACTTTGACATTTTTTTTCTATCGAAGGAATTTCTAATAATCAACGTTTTGGCATAACAAATGTCTTTGAAAACAACATTTGTTTTTTGGAACTTAAAAACTTACAGAGTTAACGATAAACTTTTTATAAATCGGTAGAAATTTGTTGTGCGGAGGTTTAAGACTTCATTGCCATTCTTTTTAGTCGGTATTCCATTGTATCAAAATAATTGATTAATTCGGCTTGCGACACCGTCAGGTACAGCGCCGTGTCGTAAATCCAACAAACCTACCAAGACAATAATATTATATTCTCGTGTTACATAAACGGGAGACTACGAATTACTCATTTTATCATTAGTCAACTCGAACAAGTTTTATTACATAAATTGAATGTACAGGGTTTTCCAATAAGAGGTGTTATTTTGATATTCAATCGTAAAAGATCAATGGTTTCGTTGCTTGTGTGGCACGTAGCGCCGTCTTGTTGAAAGTAAACGTTGTCCAGATCAATATCATCCAATTCCGGCCATAAAAAATCATTAATCATCTCTCGATAGCGCAATCCATTCACCGTAACTGTTGCTCCAGCCTCATTTTCGAAAAAGTAAGGTCCAATGACTCCGCCGGACCTTAAACCGCAACAGTCACACGTTGAGGATAGAGAGGCTTTTCAACAATAGCTCTTGGGTTTTCTGAGCCCCAGATGCGACAATTTTGCTTGTTGACGAAGCCATCGAGGTGGAAATGGGCCTCATCACTCAAGATGATTTGCATTTGATTCACTAAAGTGAATTTTAATAATTTCAATGCTTTGTTGAAGCGTGTATCGTTCCATTTTTATTAATGGCGTAGTTTCTACTTGTCAAATGTCAAAAAATGACAGCTTCAAAAGTAACATCTACCGAAATAGTGGGCTATTCAAAATAACACCTCTTATTGGAAAACCCAATAGTTTTGCATAAACCATCCAACCCACAATTCGATAAATTTAACTTTTTCACGAACTCTACTTCATCAACGTATTTTAACTTGCTGAAGATTTCATTCGGTTTTGTATTGTTGAAATTGTGATAATAATAATAATAATAATAATTAATAATAATATAATTGGATAATTTGTAGAGCGCCGTTTTTGTGAAAAATCACCTCAAGGGCGCTAAAGACAAAATTTGCAAGTGTTTACGTTTTGGTTGATGGTTAAGATTGTTTATGTTAGCTTTATACAGGGTGTCCGGAAACTCGTAGTACAAGCGGGAAACTGGTGAATCTACATCACATTTGGAGTCGATTTTGTAGTATATTTTTTTTTTATTTGAGCTTTCGTTATCGAGTAAATCGAGTTTGAAGTTGATTTTTTTTTTTTTTAATTTTTTTTTTTTTAATCAATTTCTTATAAATTATTACTGAAGATCAAAGTACCCCACTAATTAAAACTATTTGAAAGTAAAACAAATGAAGAAACTCGGATTTGAAGCATTATTTTGAAATCACCCTTCATTTAACCCGGTGTAATCATAAAATATTTCTGCTCTGCAGGGTTAAAACATCTGTTATTCAACCCTAAACACCAGAAAAAACTTTAACCCTAAAATAGCCGAAAAATATTTTTTTTTGGTTTTTTTTTTTTTTTTTGAAAATGCTCAAATCAAAAATTTTAATGTTTTTTTGGGTTCCCCATGTGGTGTAGATTCTCCAGTTTCCCGCTTGTACTACGAGTTTCCGGACACCGTGTATTTAGGAGCACTGAAATCGGCGTACGAAGCCCATTGTAATGTCACAACAACATAAATAAGCACATTGTCAAGGAGAGACAAGATGAACCAGGAAAAGTCAAAAAGAGGCAAGGAAGTGTGAGGAACGGCAAGAAGAAGGAAGACATAAAGAATAAATGCTCAGTCAAATCCTTTATTCTTGCCCATCCCATATTCTAATATTGGCTTATTACCAACTTCCTTCCAATCCTTAGAGCACATGTTACAAATCCTAACTGATGTACCGGTCTCAACGGGACAGGAGTGCTCCAGACTGGGGTGGTACAATCGTATCGTATATCGTATCGTAACATACAATAAATGAGTGGGAAAAAATACTATTTTAAACTAACATGATGTTTGACAGCTTTCTGCATTTTTCACATAGGTTTGGATGTGTCGACATAAAACTGTAAAAAAAAACAATTTCAATGAAAACATTGAAGTTTTATAAATCCTGCAAATTACATAATAATAAAAATCAACAAAAATTTCAATAAATCACTTTAACAATTTCATTTACCACCGGTGTATCAGTGTTTCCTGCGTAAACTGTGCATATTTATTTATGTAATGAAAATTTTTTTTAAATGAATAAATTTTTATAAATTCTTATTATTTATTCATTTATTTTCAATTTTGCTCAAACTATCCAACCCATGAAATGCCAAACTGTAACTCAATTGAACAAATAATCAATATTTTGAATATGATACACAGTAGACAATGTTTTTACATTGTTATATTAAAAATCAAAAATGTTTCATTTTTAATACGTTGAAGTAATAATTTTTTTTAAATCCACAAACTTTCAAATGTGATTCTCTCTCTCGACAATTTGTGGGATGATTTTTGCATAACTACGTCTATTTAAACGACGCTATTCATAAACCTTCCTGATCTGCGTCGTGTTCTTGTGTATGGGTAGAAATATGAACATGTCTATACCCAATTCATCGTCCTTCAATTAATCACTCCATAAGACTAACAATGGGGAAGTGAAGTGATGATTCTATGACTCCTCCAAGTGACGACTATTGCTCGTGTTAAGTGCTTAGTAAATAGCTGTGCGGGTACACAAGACGTACTCTGGCTAGTATAGAATCTAATGAGGTTCAGTGTTATCAAGTGTGCTAAGTGGATACGCTTGGTGGCAGATAAAACAATATTTGATAGTATTTACCTACAAAACTACAAATAATATTGTATAAATAATATCAAATGAGACGTACCTACTATGTAATCAATGTTTTGGGCAAAATTATAAAATGTACCTAATGGATGTTAAATGAACCATCGAAAGAATATCTCTAGTACCCTAGAAAAACAGACCAAATTAAATATCTAGGAATCATAATTGACCATAATCTTAGAGGAACACATAACAAATAAATTCCAAAAACAATTCTCGTATTCCTAAACAAATTAATACAATCTATTGTTCCTTTTGTCGATTCCTAATAATTAGATTATAATTAAATAAAGGAGAAACAAACTCAGCTATCAGTCATATTAATAAATTACATAACATAGAATGACTGACAAATACCAAATATTCAAAATGTTTGACTTACTTACCAGATATATGAAAATATACATAACACACTACTAAAGTACATTTAACCAAAAAACCAAATACAAACTAACATTAATAGACCAACTAAACAAGCGTACATAAAAAAAATAATATTAAAACTCCGACGGTAAGCACAAGCTTTGGACAAAGACACCACAAATACTAAGCAATAAAAACAAGCATTCAAGAATCTTTCACTCGATTCAAAAATGAGGGAAACCAAAAACACATCACATTAAAAGATGTATTATAGAACAAAAAAGACAATTTTTCGAAAATTGTATCCTAAAAGAATAGTACATAATATTATGTACATACGTAATACACACATCATTTTATACACCCGAACGTCATAATATTTGAATTTTTTTCATTGCTGTCATAATTATGTTTTTTTCATTTCAATTTACATCATTTTGTCTTTTTATTAGATTTTATTAAATTGTAAATGGGGTCTTAGCACGTGCAATGCACCCAGTGAAACCCAAATCACATTATCAAATAATGCTTAAAAATACATAATTTTATTGTATCAATTAAAAAAGTCAATCTCACTAAGCATGACACCATTGTTCTGTAGTACTAAAAGAGTGCAATGAACTGACCATATAGAAAGAATGCCAGTTGCTAGGACATGATCCAGAGGCAAACCAAGATTGACTGTGTGAAAGACTTTGCAGCAGGATGACCTAAGGACTGGAATTGGATAAGAACCTGTGCCATTTGTGGATTGTAATACCGTGATTATGATTATTAAATATCTACTACTGATTGATGATAATCTTTCCGTTCCCATGTAAAATGACTCGCAATTACCTGTGGACGGGAAGTAAAAGCTGTCGTCGGTAGAATGGCAGCTCCTGACGGATAGGCGGATACTGATTCCTACGTGTTTGCTGACTTCCGCCCCCGGCTGCCAGAGCGGGGTCAGTAACTTCCCCCCCCCCCCTCTCAAATCACCTGATCGCCATCCTGCTGTTTGCTACAGGTTAATTACACTGACTGGCGACACGTGACATTAAGCTTTACTAATAAAAGTGTTTTAAATTATACACAACTTATAAACAAACATTAATGTAGGGTAAATTATTATTTATGGGTTTTGTAAAATTTAAGACGTGTTTATTAGTAAGGGAGATAATCTGTTTCATTATTTATTTTATTTATTGTGAAAAATAGGGAAACCTGTGTTAATTCAACCATTTGGCATGTCCTGTATGTAAATATCTTTATTACGTTCCAGTTTCGTTTAAATATGGTGTCCTTGTTGTATACTACATTTTTATCTCGCCAGAGTTTGCATGATCGTGGTTCCTTCTATGAGCTGTCAAATCGGAGTATATTATAGTACCTACCGGCCTGAAAAAAGTTCGAAAAAAGAATTGTCTTTGAGATAGTGACATTCTTTGGTCAAATTATATAATTCCTTATTTTTTATTTAAAAAATGTTATGTTAAATATTTATGGTTTATAAATATTTAAGTAGGTAGGTATTTAAGTACCAACTTATGATTTCAGAGTAAATTTGGGTTTTGATTTATTAAATAAGAAAATTAGAAACATACCTTTTTTCGAAGTGTGCTTTTGCTCTATCAGCTTAACCTTTATTATTACCGACCCGAACTAATTTTATATTAGGATACATGTAGTAAGGATTAAAGACAGTCGACAAAGAAAACTTATTATTCTTTTGAAGGTCTCAGGATGAAAGAGTGTTGGGAGACCAATTTTTATGATAGGTACCTGCTCTAGGCTCAATAAGATTTCAATCTTTTCGATTATTATCGTTTTTAATTATAATGCACCATATTTACAGACCATAAAATGTATATAAAATTATGAATGCTAAATTATGCTAACAGGTTTATTGTTAATGTTCAGGCAGCGTTGCAAAATTAAACTGTTGCCTTACCATCCGGTTCACACCCTGTTTCATTCGCTGCCTGGCTTTCATGTCGATATATCTGTTATACAAACAGTATTTATATAATAACAACCTTTCTAATAAACCTGGTGAATATTTTATACAATTGATAAACAACCGTGCATGTGAAAACCTTACCAGAATAGAAACTGACATAAAATATTTCGTGTGACGATATATGCGTTGCTTATCCAGCCAAAAAGGGTTTTTTATCTGTTATGATTTGAATCACATATATTTGCCCATGGCGCACGCAAAGGTCTACCAAAATTCAATGTTGTCTTCAAAGTAAAAGATATTTTTTATTAGTAATATTTCGGAATAGAAATTTTACAGTCTTTATACAATGTGTAAATAAAACACCGTTTAACTGTTGTAAAGTATTTTTTTTATTAGATTGGTGTACAGTCGGAACAATAGATGTGTGCATTGAAAAGTATGTACTTATCAAATGGAGAGAGAGATTCGTTTAAGTGGGGTTTCCAATTCAACGGAAATCAATCATTTTATATGCTCAGCCAATTCGCTAATTAGATTATGAACTCATGAGTCCTTGGGAAAGAATACGTCTCTGTTCAAATGGAGAAAAATCATATTACTGATTAATGAATCGTTTTTCATAATTCACAGTGTGAATATCAAATCAAATGTGCTTTCACACAAGTGTAGAAACCTACAAAGCAAGGGTGGCCAACCCGCGGCCCGCTGGATGACTACTTGTGGCCCGCGGAGCATATGCACACATTTATTTATTTTATTGTACATAAAACCACCAAAAAACGTTCCAACGTTCGTAGTTCGTATCATATCAGTTCAATAACCAAGATGCTATGTTAGCATTGTTGGATGGCATACTGAGAAGCAAGCTGGAGTATACGAGCGATGTTTGGGCACCGTACCACCAGAAGTACATTGAAATGATAGAGCAAATCCAGAAGAAATTCCTCAGGTATGTCTATATGCGGACGCATGGAACCTATCCCAGGTTCATGCACCATATCGACTTACTTGAGGAAACTAATTCTGTGAGTCTGGAAACTAGGCGGAAAGCAAGCCTAGTCATTATATCTTTCAAAATTTGGAACAATTTTATTGATAGCCCATTCCTCTTGGGATGCTATGATTTATATGTACCAGACCACTACAGCCGAAGTCGATATCATGACTTATTCAGAGTACCAAAAGGCAAAACCGACGTCCTGGCAAAGCATAGCATGACGAGGGGAGTGGTGCTGTTGAACGAACTAGCAAAGAATTTGGATGTAAATGACTGTTCTCTAAATGACCTAAAACAATTATTGAAGAGTCACTTACCCAAATGCTGATATGATGTAAAATTGTACTGTATGTAAAATTGTACTGTAACTGGAATGAATGTTCTGTTGTAGAATAAAAAAAAATATATCTCGTGTATGGAAGTATCTCAGTACATTGATACAACTATCAGTATTGCGCTTCTTGCGAGTATTGCGCGTCTTGCGAGTATTGCGCGTCTTGCGAGTATTGCGCGTCTTGCGAGTATTGCGCGTCTTGCGAGTATTGCGCGCCTTGCGAGTATTGCATGTTTTGCAAGTATTGCTCTTCTTGCGAGTACTGCGTGTCTTACTCTACGCTGAGAAGAGTGTTCCTCTAGCCCAGGGGTGTCAAAGATACGGCCCGCGGGCCGCATGCGGCCCTTGGACCCTATCAATACGGCCCGCGAGCCGTATGCGGCACTCAGGTCCCATCATTACGGCTCGCTACCACGTGACAATATTATGTCGCGGAGGACAGAACCGCACTCTTTCATTGTAGATTTTAGATATTCAGAGGACAGTCGATGCCTACGCGTGTTTAAAATTGCAAGCGATTGATTTACAGTGTAATTTCAAGAGACGCGCGCATCGGACGCGGTGCGCCGTGCACCGAGCGTGAGCGTAACCTTTTCTCTTACGCCGGCTGGTGGCGCTGGTCTGGTGCACGACTCGTACTCACGACGCCCCCTCCCCTCCGACCCCGCACCACAAGGGTCGCAGTTGCCAGTCGCCGGCGCAGTCAGATTTAAGCCTTAATCGAGCGGTCGCGTCGAGTGTTTATATTACTTACGTACTCATAGTTTGATGTTCATTCAAGTTCTAATATTGGTACGTGGCATAATGTCGCAAAAACGTAAAGTTGATAGTGAGTGCAGAGTTTTTCAGAAAAAATGGGAAATCGCATATTTTTTCATGGAATGGAAAGGTAAATCACTTTGTTTGATTTGCAATCAAACAATTGCTGTTTGTAAGGAGTTTAATTTAAAGAGACATTATTATTCGAATCATAAAGGCAAATTTGAAGGTTTCACTGAAAAGATAAGAATGGACAAACTATTATCTTTAAAATCTAACCTTCACGGCCAACGGTCGATATTCACTAAAGCTAAAACTGAAAGCGAAGACGCCTTAAAACCCAGTTTCATTATTGCATTAGAAATCGCTAAGAGATCAAAACCTTTCACTGATGGTGATTTTATTAAGGAATGTATGTTAAAAGTGGCTGATGTTTCATTCCCATCACAAAAATCAACCATTCAAAATATTCCGCTATCAAGAAACACTGTTGCTTCAAGAATAAGTGATTTATCTCAAAATTTGGATTCCCAGCTGAAGGAAAAAATTAAGGAATTTACACACTTTTCGCTGGCTATTGACGAGAGCACTGATATTATTGATACTGCTCAACTTGCTGTCTTTATACGAGGTATTAATAGTAACTTTGAAATATGTGAAGAACTATTGAAGTGCGTTCCATTGACAGGCACCACTACAGCAAATGATATTTATTCTGCTATTGAGCATTTAATAGTAGAATATGAACTCGGCTTGAATAAATTTTGCAGCATAACTACGGATGGTGCTCCTGCCATGGTTGGCAAACATTCGGGTGTTGTGACTAAATTAAAACAGAAAATATCAGAAAATTTTGTGGGAATTCACTGCATCATTCACCAGGAATCACTCGCATCCAAATATTTAAAAATGGACCATGTCATGCAACCGGTAATTAAAATAGTAAATTTTATAAGGAGCAGAGGTCTAAATCACAGGCAGTTCAGGCAATTTTTACAAGATTTGGACGAAAAGTATTCCGATGTACCTTATTTCACGGAAGTTCGTTGGCTCAGTCGAGGGGCAGTTTTGGAAAGATTTTTTGAGTTACGTGACCCTATTCAAGCTTTCATGTTAGAAAAAGGCAAGCCAATTGATTATGACAACGACTGGTGGCTTGATTGTGCATTTTTGGTAGATATGACAAAACACATGAATGACCTCAATATAAAGTTACAGGGTAAAGACTTGATCGTCACTCAAATGTATTCGCATTTACAAGCCTTCGAAACAAAATTAAGACTGTGGGAAATTAACATAAAAAACCAAACACTCGATCATTTCCCTCACGTGAAATCATTTGGCACAGTGAACCAGACAAAATTGAATGAGTATTCTCAACTTTTGCTGAATCTGATCACAGAATTTAACAGTCGTTTTGAAGATTTTCGCAAAATGCATAAAATGGAATTCCCACTTTTCAACAATCCATTTACTTTTGATGCTGCACTGGCACCAATTCATTTGCAAATGGAATTGATAGATCTCCAATGCGACAGCATTGTAAAGGATAAATTTAAGGAAGTTAATGTTACTACATTTTATACACAATATTTCAAGAGTTTGAATTACTATCCAAGTATAAGAAATCATGTGGCACGTATCCTGTGTATGTTTGGTAGTACGTATTTATGCGAGCAGATGTTTTCCGTTATGAAAATAAATAAAAACAAACATCGCTCACGGCTTACGGATGAAAATCTCCAATCGATTCTAAAAGTAACTACGACGAATGACACCCGACATCAATGAACTTGTCAAAAACAAGAGAAGTCAGGTGTCCGGCTCAAGATAATTTACCTTTTACCCAATACAATTTACCCTCCTTTTTATCTTACTGAATTTATAATAAATAGGTATCTAACTAAATAAAGATTTTAACAATTAAGTATGGGTTTTATTTTTTAAATATTGAGTCCAGCCCGCTTACACACGCCAAATGTTATAAACGGCCCTTAAGAATATCCAGTTTGACACCCCTGCTCTAGCCGAAATGCGGATTATTCGCAAGAATTTTTCGAAAAGGAATTCTCTAGCTACTCCCCATTCCATTGTGGGAAATCATACATCGCAAATGCACTCGGAAATAATCATCGTGGGGAATTACTTTTCTTAGAAATTCTCTAACCCCCCTCCCCATGGATTCGAAAGAATGTTTTTTTTTTTTTTTTTACTATCAACCTTATAAAATTGGACTAGGTATTTATTCACACTTGTACCAGTTGTTCCAAGTATCAAGACGAGCTAGTACGTACGACTCACCTCTAGTACGGCCCGGCTGCTGAAAGGGTTGACAAATTATGTACAATAGATTATTGATTAATAATTATGTTTGATAATTAAAATATTGGTCTTATTTATTTTGTGCAATTTTCATGAAATCTAGAATACGTGGCTAGGTAAAGTGCCTACTTATACAAAGAATAAAGAAAGGTTGACTTGTATTTTACAAATTTATAGATTTCACGGGTTGTGCAAAGGTACAGATTAGTAAAATAATATCGTATAATCTTCTTGAAATTTTGAATATCTGAAGTGAATACTTAACTTAAGTCTTCTTATAAATTCTTCGCTATCCGAATAAATGGAAATGGGTTGAGAAAATTTTCAGATATCTGGAAATAAGTTAAAAGAAATTTTGTGATTTAGAATTATAAGGAAGATAATAAAAATAACCCTCGCTCTCAGGAATCAGCTATAACGGACCTTCTGGGAAAGAGAGAGGAAGGTTTTCTTGCGCTAAAACCTGATCAGAGGAAACTTGAACGCTGAACACCTGAATATTGGAACAGCCAGCAGCAGGTAGCGGCAGGTAGATGTGGGTGGGAGTGGGAAGGAGATTTGTACAGACTTGTCAGACCTCAAAGCACTGGGACACTACCCACTACCTGCCTTAACTGATCAGAGCCCTGCCAAAAGCCTACATCATTTCTTTGTCTTTTTTAACACCCACACATTTTTGAGATTATAATCTTTGCAGCTTTTAACCACAGACCCGACTGAATCCTGTTTTTTTTACACTAAAGGTATAAACCGATAGATGTATGTTATGAGCATAATATCTGTTTGCCCGATATACGACCCAATTATCCATACTGGGAAAAATTTTAAAAATATATTTCTGAGTCCTAAAATCTGTCTCGAACGGAAAATCATTGGCCTGTCTGGAACCTAAAATTCGAAACTGTCTTATAGAAGCGACATCAGTTGTTTTTCAGATCAATATAGACGTAAAATAAAGAATATAACATAAGAAATGTTTTCCATACAAATTTGAACGTGGATCTACATCACATTTGAATTTCAAAAACACAGTTTTTAATGGAAATATATGCCCTGATTCGGCAAATATTTGAATTACGAAATACGCCCACGAGGCACTTCTTGTGTTACTCTTTATTCTATGGATATACTCGTAGATCACACTCCCGGACTTTCCATAGATGAACCAAGAAACAAGATAAGATTTGTGGATAATCTTTAAAATTACCTATTAATAAATTATTTTATAATATAAAATGATAAATGCTAATATACACTGGCAACTTTATTAAGCCAATTAAGCACACTATCAGGATCCTCGTTAATATAATTATCTCGCGTAATTAATTAAAACAACGTCATATTCACGAAGTATGATGTTAATAGTGTTATTCGGTTCATTGAACTCAAATGGGCCGGAATGCTACATATAGTCTGGAATCCTGAATATAAAACTGTGCGAAAATTTTAAAACTCATACATAAATAAATAACGTATACTATACAGATTGAACTTATATAATTTTCCGGTCCGCACCACGTCATAAAATTATATTTTTAGTAGTTTCTGCCAAGCACGCGAGTCTTTCCACTTCTCTCATGTTGTTTGATGTTAATATTATGCATAATAATTTTGTTACTTACTCGTTTTTATTATTATTTTATTGGCATTGAATTTATTTCACGATCGTTGCATAAACACAAAGGAAGTATAGTTTTGCAAGAGTTATTCCGGTTAATATGGAGGTTACTTCTGCTATTTGTGTAACTTGGTTATAAAAGCAGAATAATGGAAGCCTCAAGCCACAATGAAACCAATAGCAATGAGGAAATGTTGCGTGCATTGCTGCAACACCTGATGTTTTAGTCCACGTAAGAATTTTCTTCTGCTTCGGCGAGTGTTCTGATGTCATGTGCAAGAAAATCATCATGTCATCTCAGTAATTATAACAGCCTTACATCATTGCTTGATTGACGATATAAACATCACTGATCGGGGTAATACATGATAAATAAATAAATAACCAAGTTGGATTAAAAGAGAATTCAAACGAGTAATGCCTGCTTTACACGAAAATTTTTTTCACACCGATCGCCATATGAGAAATGTTCGCTTTACACTATCAACATTTTCATACAGTTAGTTGCCATTAGATAAGAAATAATATTTTGGGACAGTACTAAATCTTAAAAAATGGCAACACCTTGAACGTAACCATAGATCACAATACATTTTTTTATTTGTTTTTACGCCCTGCCGGGCTTTTACGTGGATTTTAAGAACAGTATATATAGGTATGTGAGCTATCGAAAAATATACAAAAAATATTTTAAAGTATGATATAACAGTAAACTGATAAACTGATTATGAAACAATAGTAGTAAAACATGTAACAGTAACATAAAATAATATAGAAACTAGAATAATACTACTTATAAGAGAAATCACTAAAACTAGATTATAAACGCTACTATAATTTGTAGGATTTGTAATTCTATAAATGGAGTCAATAAATATATCAATAGTACCCACAAACTTGTTGCCCAGATCATGTATCCTATTGGTTAGTGAGTGTGTCTGATAGTTCGTTGTGTATGCATTGCAGAAGAATGTTATATTTTTTCTATAAATCATGAAAGCATGTGTCACTGTCAATTGCGAGCTGTGTCACGTGTTTAGTCGTTATCCAATCGATATTTTTGTTTACCCGTTCATCGTTTGCACCTTCATCATGATGATTTTTATAGGAAAGTATGCCTCGGCAAAATATCTACAAGATCACAGTATTTTAATCGACACGAAATTCGTGTAATATGTGAAGTGAAACCACCAAAACGCGGCAGCGCAAATGCCGAAGCAATAGCTGTCACTAACCTTTCTCTATTAATTAATTTATAAAAGTATGTTACAACACGTAAAAATTCTTTATTCTATGAGTTATGCACTACGTAGTAATTTAAAATCATGTGTTTTTGGTTTGAAAATTTGTTCGCCTAGAAATGTTTCAGATGCTTTAATTGAATACTGCGAGTAGAATAAATCCTGGCCTTCGAAATAATCGAGTATTTTTTGATAAGTCTTTTTATAAGCCCAGAAAAAAATAATGTATATGCCAATGAAAACTGCTTTAAAGTTCAAAATCTCCTACTTGCGAACCCATTTTCGGTTATGGTTTTATAGTATAATGTGTAAAATTAAGTTATTTATAAAATGATCGAAAAAAATTTAAATATTTGTGCCTGAACATCCACAAAATAAAATAAAAGGCACTTTTTGGCCATGTTTTTTTCTTGCATAAATCAAAACAGGTGGATGTAGTGAAGCGGGAATTTAAGCCTTATGGCCATCTACGTAAGGTGTGTTATTGTTAGCGGCTCGATTCAAAATATTACACGACGTAGTGCATCGCCTTAAGTTTATTTCTAATTTCTACTGCTCAACCCTCTTTCTCTTTCCATTTACTGAAGTGTGGTTTATGAAGAAAAAAATTAAAGAGATTAGGGTACGAGTTATCATCGATACGCGTATAATTTTACGGTACTTCTCTGGATAGATAGGTATTGAACTGTTTACATATATCCCCATTCGAAAGTAATTTGTTCCCATATAGTTTTATAAACAGGTATTTAATTACTAATGCGTTCAGTAATAATAATCAATGAATTTGTGTTGTATTGTTGCAGTGAGCGCGAAGGGCGGTCTTGCTGCCCGCCCTGCGCCGCGCCGCTGGGCCGCTTACGCGTTGAGAAGATCGAGGGCGGGCTGCTGGTGGCGGGCGTGGCTGTGGCAGCCAACTGCCAGCTGGTGCTGCCCATCTTCGGGTTCCTCTTCCTGCTGGTCGGATGCGTGCTCACAGGTAACTAACACATTCATAAATACTAGACTATCCACCTTACCAACTATCCGTTATAATTATACCATCCCTTAATCTCTCATGTAAATTGTGTCTAATCTCGTTCTGATCTTAGAATAAGGAGCTTAAAAAGCGAGATTTAAAGTTATAAAGGCGAGCTTCTTTATATTTACTAGTTGGAAAGTAGGAAAAAATGCGAAATTCAAAGTGTAAATACAAGATTCGTTATAAAAGCTAGTTGTAAAGTTGTAATAGTCAGCTTCATGGGTGAAAAGGTAAAATTTAATGCTGTAAGGCTAGCATTACACTTGTAAGTTTTTTCGTAAATTTACGACTTCTAGCCAATAGGCATCTTGCATTTTGAAAATCCAATGCGCCCATTGGCTAGAAGTCGTAAATTTACGAAAAAACTTACAAGTGTAATGCTAGCCTAAAGAAAAGCTTCGTTATACAGGGTAGTTGAAAAGATGTAAAAGCCAGCTTTTTTAGTGTAAAGGCGAGATTCAAAGTTATGAAGACGATCTTCGTTATAAAGGGTAGTTGAAATGTTGTAAAAGCCAGCTTTATTATAAAGGTTAGTTGGAAAGTTATAAAAGCCACCTTTTTTAGTGTAAAGGCGATATTCAAAGTTGGTTAGCGCGAAATGGATAGGTTAAGATATAAAAGCCAGTTTTATTTGGGTAAAGGCGAGATTCAAAGTTATAAAGACGAACTTCGTTATAAAGGGTAGTTGAAATGTTGTAAAAGCCAGCTTCATTGGTGTAAAGGCGAGATTAACAAAGTTACAACGACGAGCTTCATTATAAAGGCTAGTTGGAAAGTTATAAAAGCCAGCTTTTTAGTGTAAAGGCGATATTCAAAGTTTGTTAAAGCGAAATAAATAGTTATAAAAATAGGTTTAATGTTGTTGAGGTTGGTAACTTTAAAGTTGCTATGCGAGCTTTCAGTTTGTAAATGCGAGCTACAAAGCTGTATAGACGAGAATGAAATCCTATTTTTTCGTGATTCTTTACTAGAATCCCATCTCCTCAGAGCTGCTGGACCTGTGGCATCATCGTTTGGGGAACAAACATATTTTATATATGATTTTGCAAACAAACGAATAACCGCTTTGGGTTGCATACCAAATGAGCTTTATCTTAAAGACTATATGTCTTTTATCAATTTGAATACGATACTGTACAAGAGTGCATATTACCTGAAGCAAGTGAATCTATAGCACCATCATTTGAGAAATGTTATAAGTTGTGATGCCAAAGCTGAAGGAAATGGACACTGAACGGTCTATGAGAAGTGAAGTGTTCAAAAGCTAAAGGTTGGTCTAGGGCAGTACAGAGATTCTTTAGTACTGTGATTGTCACCCGGCTGGAGGGTTTAATGCGATTATTAATTGCATTGAATTCAACTATATTTTTTGGTAAAGATAATTATTACTCTTTTAGCGGCAATTTTTTTCCGTGTTGTAGCATCAACAGGAAGACGATTAATCTTGATATCAAGATTCCAACATTCAGTAAAGGAGGTTTATGTTATTTGGCAACAATGGTTATGCATTTAAACAATGCTAATATTAAACCCAACAGATAAACAATGCATTTAAATTAACTGTAATTAACACTCATTTGCATACCACAACCAATAAAATTCAATTAATTCGTTACATTAACGCAACACAACACTAGATTCACAAAGAATGAAGGCATGCTTGTTCCAAAATATAGCAATAAATACGGACAGCGAACCCTAGCATATATCGTGCCCAAAATATTCAACATGTTGCCAAGAAACATAAAAAAATAATTCCCAAATCAATTCAGATATATGCTGAAAACATGGCTCATAAGTAGAAATACTTTATATTAGTCATCAATATCAATCAATTGTTTTTATTTATAATTAGATAACATATTTTTAATGTTCAATATTACGAAAAATAGAAACTAAAAAAGAAAGGATAGTAAATCGTTTATAATAACTAGGTACAACCCATTTCTGATTTATTAATATTATTTTGTACGGAACAAAAGTAGGCATGTTATTTGTTTATTGAATTATTAACGCTTTTTTTAGGAATAGTAAACATTATGCAGTTTTGTCTTTCTTTTTATACATAACTGAACTGCCCAGTAATAATCTTTTGTATTTACGTACTGATAAATTAAAGATGTCCACTGACTCAGCATCATTATTTCCCTTCATTGGTATTCTGGGCAACGAGGAGTACATAATATTATAGTTAGTTCCAGAAATTCTGCACTGAATTAATTTCTTGACTTGACTTAATTATTTAGTGGAATCTAAAAGCTTACCAATGCAAGCAATTCCGGACTCTCAAATGCATCATTTAGAATTTTGTATGGAAAAACCAAGTCCGTGAAAATCCTTCTGTCCGATAATTTAAGCATATTCATTTAGTCAAAAGGTATCCCATATAAATAATAAAATCGGATTTGTTTATCCCAGACACTATCTAGGTTACAAAACATTTTCATTAGAAAATTTGTGATCATTTGAAAAAGTAGCTGCCAAAAATTAGTTGCAAGATGATATTGTTAATTCCGAATTTGAAATATAAGATCGACAAATATGGCGTTTAATAAATAGGTCCCAATGGTCGAGTGCTTAAGACGCCTGTCACGGTAAGACAAGAGATCCTGGGTTCAATTCCTAGTTGTGACTGTTATCTTTTTATGTTTCTGTGTCTTGTTCTTTTTTCATCTTTCGTTTCGATTTGTTAGCATTATCTTCTTTAATTATATATTACTTTGATGAGTATAACCTTCACAATAAGGTAAAGAAAAACAACTTGTTCCTAAATATACAGATCAATTAAAAGTGTTACAGAGTTGTACGAGGGTGGTCTGAAAAGTTTCCGACCTCAACGCAAAGATGGCGGTACTCGTCAATAAAAGCTAGTGAATGTAGTTGTGCATCTTTTGGCAGTTACTCACCAAAGTTTCAACCATTTTGGAAGCGCAGTTTTGTGTGTGTGTTTTTGTGAAAATGGAAAAAGAATTAGTATATAGCTGTTATTAAATTTTTGTTTTTGAAAGGCAATACGCCTACGCAAATCAAAGATGAGTTGGACTCGGTTACCACAGTGAAATTTTGGGCAGCTGAATTTAAACGTGGCCGTAAGAGCTTGGGAGACGATGAACGTTCGGGACGTTCAAAAACTGCAACTACTGACTAGTAATTCAACAGAATTGCTGGTATGTCCAATATTTCAATAGCTTGTACATGAATATTGTAATGTGACGGGAGTATTGTAATTTGCAGACGGGAGAATTGTAGGTACCCAAGTTGACTAATTAATAATATTAATTAATATTACTACTAATGTATTAGTTTGCCGGGTAGTAACTACTAGTCATTAGTGATTGAAATAAAATGCACAATCACTGTAATAAATCACTCTTGGGAACTACAACAGCTGAATCCTTTTAAACACCAGAGACCTAACCAGTTCTATTCATTGTGTACTCACCAGTATGGCTTCTGTCACAACGGTCGTTTGTAGTTTTAACACAGACGAAAGAAATAACACAGTGGATCTGTTAAATATTGAGAAAACATTAATAACCATCAACCCATAAATATGTAAGTACTAGCTCACCTGTAAAAAACCTCGAAATCTTACATCACTTGTCAAGATTAATCCTAAAATATGTAAACATAAGAAATACAGAAATTTCAAATTCAGAATTATAATAATTTTCCGGTAAAAAATATGTTAAATTTTAGTTTGGTAAGTACCTACTTTATCGCTTGCCTGAATTCTTGACGCGTTACTTCCAATTTTGAATGTATTATATTTATTTTTGGAATAACGTAACGAGTAAGACCTCAAATTGTAATATTTATTTATTGAAGACAATTTTAGTCAATAGATGTCACACATTAACATTAAAATAGGATATTTTTATCCAAGACGCTGTCTAAATTGCATTTAGTTCGAGTTGAATTGAAGACAGCAGCCATTAAAAAAGTTGCGGTGAGAAAAATGAAGATAATGTTGTAGTCCTTATTCGAAGTATGATACATTTAAATATGACCGAAGGAGATAGGGTCTCATTAGCTCAGTTGGTAGAGCGGCGCCCCAGCAAGGAAAGGGTCTTGGGTTCAAGTCCTAGATATAACCATATATTTTTCTGTTTCAAATTTTCGTTTTAGAATTGGCAATATTGTCTTCAATAATTAAATATTATGTTATAGGTAAGTACCTACTTAATGGCTTGTTTGAATTCTTGACGCAATCAGTTCCAATATTGAAAATGACACTTGTTTTTAAAACGGATCCGGGTTCATTAAACCAGAGTTCAATGTCTCACAGATGAACCTACAACCCCAAATTAGTAGTTCAAATTCTTTTCAAATCAGTTCCAATCTTGAAAATGACAGTTAAAATAATTTTCTATTTAAATATTTTATTATAGGTAGATACTTTATCGCGTGGCTGAATTCTTCACACAATCAGTTCGAATTTTGAAAATTACGCTTTAATTCAAAGAAAATCCGAGTTCATTGTACCAGAGTTACACGGACAGACAGACACGCAACCGAAGGTATTAAATATACTAAAAGAGAATTTATTAATTTCTTCAATAGTTGCAAAATAACTTTGTGGCGTAATTTTAATTATATGAAAATGAAACAAATTGTATACACTACTTTTAATCTACATGTTTCAAAGCCAATGGCTTCTTCGTCGGGATAATGAAAATTAACATTAATTTAATTTATTTTACGAAGAAACTATTGTCTTTGAAACATGAAGATTATTATTAATTAAAAGTGGTTTGAACAAAGTGTTGATGTAATAAGGGTTTATTAAATTTCGAGGTCTTCCCGCATCCGGGTGTCTAATATCTCTTCAGCGATCCAGCTTATAAAGAAAGATGTCCAATCTTTAGAAAACTATCGTATTGGGTATTAGTGTTGTGTGTTGTCTATTCATTTACATTCGGATAAATCAGAGTGATCTGATGTCCTGGTAAGGAACCGGTATGGAATGACTAGTTCGCTCAGCACTCGGAAGGTCATCAGCGGTTGAGGTCATCAAACGCAGTCAGCGGCAGGATCAAGGACGTCTGATGCACACAATTTATTCATTTCAATTCTATGAAAGATGAACAGAATGTCGTTTTGCTTTATTAAACAGTTTTATTTGTAAAAAAAAACGTAAATGAGTAAACGTAAACGTAATGACGATTCGCCGTCCTCACCAGCAAACAAATTTACAGAAATAATGTGTTGCGCAATCTGAAATTAAACTTAAGATAGAAAATTTAAGCCATACATCTCAAAAATCATGCTCTGCTCTTGAACACCAAAAATAACAAACACCAATAAAAATACATGTTACTAATAATTTTCATTTTTTTAACTCTAATTTCATATCTGGAATAATTTTGTGGTTATCAAGCCTTGTTGGGCTTCCTCCTTTCTAGCCAACATTTCGGTCAATGTTACATGTCCATTATCAAGGCAGATGTACACTGTAACGCTCTCCGAAATGTTGGATAAGAAGGAAGGAAGCGCAACACGCTATAATAACCCAAAATTAATCATCATCATTCTTTTGGCAGTGAAAATCTCCAATCATTTCCCATTTTGGTGCTGTTACCAGCAGTTTTCGAAGAGCGTGTATAGATTGCGATTTTGTGATGAACATGACAGAAAACAGCTGCGCCCGGCTTGCATTCGAACATTGCAATTAAATCTAATATTGATACTGTCAGGGAATAAATAATAGAATATTTTTGATTTGGTAATGTGAGCCTCACTTGGTGCTCTGCGCATGTTGAGGGCCCCTAATTAATTAACTTTCTGGTCACCTTTATACAAAATTCATTCATATAAAAATACACCATTTTGAAGGCTAATAAATTATAAATTACCTTTTCTAATTGATAATATCGTGATTTAATGCAATTACTTAAACTACTCGAATTGACACAGCAAAGAAAATTTTGTGATGTTTTTTAATTTAAAACCAGTAACGGACATTTAGGCAGCCCTGACCTAGTGAGTATGATTAATTATCTCGTACGGAATAACAAAAACACTTGACTTCATGCTACACTAATGTAGTTGCTACTCGAACAAAATTTAAGTAAAATTATTCTATGTAAAACATTTTTTTGCACTCATGTAAAAAAAATTTTGAAGAGAAACGAAATTTTTTCAGTAACGTTTTTTAAATTATTATTTCAGATGAATATAAGTGCATTTTGACGAATTTTATTAATTTATATGATAATAATATAAACGCAGTTTAAAAATTTCTTCCTATCGAAATGTTTGCGTATTCCAAATATGACGGTAACTCAGCGTGTCACCTTGGTTTCGAAAGTAAGTTTTTGAACTTGGTGTCGCGTCGTGAAGGTTAAAAAATTACTCTCGTGCTAGGCTAAAATTATGGCATTTTCAAGCGGTTAGCACTATTAGCACTTAGTTGACTCGATTACCCTCCAAACTGATGAAATCGAGACATCACCATTATAATAGTAATGTTTCGGTACGTCATAGAGTAACGTATTTCTCTGGCTTCAACTGCCTCCAACCAGACTTATTCTTCTTTTAATACAGTAAACAGAAAATCACTGTCTTAGATAAAAGATTCATAGTTCTAAAATAAGTTCTTGGTTTTTTCAGGTGTAGAGATTTGTTTTTTTGATGGTGTTTTTGTTTACGAGTTATTATTTATGGTTTGAGAATTATTTAGAGAATTTTATATATTTGTGTGGGATTTCAAAGACACCCAGAAACGTGGGAAGATCTCAAAAAAGTTTTGTTTAAGGAAACATAATATGTGTATCTGGTATTTTTTAATTTCTTTTTAGGTTCCCACTGAATCAATATTCCTCAAAGGATTTAACAGAAAGTTTTTTTGGGTTGTCATAACTTTTCATTATATTACAAAATTAATTTGCTTATTATTTAACATATTTTATCTATGTTTAATTTTGAGTGCCTCTAAAAATAAATAATTAGCTTCCATAGTTAAATTATGATAAGTACCTACTCGCATCATCAACAAAAAAGTATTAATTTGAATCAAAAAGTTGCTAATGAGATTATGACGTTAGTGATCAGTTGATACGGATTAGACATTAGCTAAAAAAGGACCCTAACAACTGCATGGGATCATTGATATTATTATGAAATTAGATAAATTGAAATTCAAATATTTAACCCTTTTCTGTGAATTTAAAATACGCCATATACATCTAATTTTTTAATTTTCCGTAAAAAGAAATGCTGTTTTAGAAACTAGATAATAGTATCTCTCCGCTGTACGCATTTAAACTGAACATTACTATTTCTTAATAATACATTTTAAATATCAAACTTGAAAAATGTTGTCAAAAACTTAATTTTTTACGCCGATCGTAGAAAAAAATGAGATAACTCGATATTTCGAAAACACATCGTTTTGTTTGGGGAATCTGTGGGAAAACTGTACCTTCACGTTTATCTCGTAAAAAAGACAAAACTACTTTTATAAAATATGGACGCCCGGCCATTTATGACCGTTAAACGCTGGAGGGGTTAATAAAACATTATTATGACGTGCGCGGGACAATCATTGACTTCGGTTTTACGTTTTCTTTGTTCATATTAAGCTCCAAAACTCTTGCACGGTGAACTCTGAAATTTGCACAACTTTTTCTGTGTGTTATTTCTACGCCAATGCAACAACTTTCTGAAGATATTCGATTTCTGAGATATAAGGCTTTGAAATGTCAGAATGATTTTGTTAGTTTCATAAAAATCAATGATAAATTGTTTTCATTAAGAAAAAAATAGTTCAATACAGTCATGTGTTTGTGAAATTAAGATAGCAAGTTTTCACATCTTTACCATGACACATCTTTGTTAAAATCCTTTTCATATCTGTATACTGTCTAATATATATTATATTATCATACCATACTATCATACCATATCACACTATCAATCCTTATCACGCATCCTCAAACGTGAGACGAATGCAATATTTTTTATGATTTTCTCAGGCATTTCGGTCTCTCATGCATTCCTGAGAGGAGATAAAGATGATCACCCCTATTAAAATTATTACTCCTGTTAAAAACGGTGACCGGAAAATCATCACATCTTTAAAAAGTTATATAAAGTCATGGAAAGTGATGAAATAAAAACTTTATTAACTGGGTTAAGTGGGTTAGGTTAGGTTAAGTTATTTTTTTTTTCATCGTTTTTAATGACTTTATATCACTTTTTAAATGTGTGTTGAATAGTCACTGTGTTGATTTAGCATGGAACCGTTAAAAACATATGTGAAATGTACAATTTTTCCCAATAAATAGAGAAATTACTTGTGCAATAAGGTGGAGTGAAATTTTTTTTTTGAGAATTTCGAAATCGACATAGTTGGGAAAGATGCTCCATATATTAACAATTACAACCAAAATAATAAAAAAAATATATTCACAATACCTGGACATCGCCAAAGCTTTATATTTTATCATTTTCACGATTTTACCTAAGTATTTATAGCTCATATACGCGAAATAAAACACACATAAAATTTGTATTTTACCATTTATTTTACAGATAATACATTCGTAGATTGTTAGAATGGAACAAATAGTGGAAATAAAAAATGTACATATATTATTTACCGCATTGAAAAACTTGAAAATTACAAAAGTTACTATAAACGGTACTGCATTTTTGTGTTAAAAATAGGCATAAGGTGTCGTGACTCTAACCTTGTTTTTATTAATCCATCTCGCCTCAAGGGTCCACAAACAGCGGCTGAGGCTTCTGTTACAATTTTCACACATCTCTCTGAAGCTTGATAATTCTTTATCATTGGTAGTATGGCATCCTCAATTATCGTGTGATCGGTGATGGCTTGTAAAATTGTCTCGTCACTTACAAATTTGGCTAGTGGTGGCTCGGTTATATTTTTCCACTTTATAACACCAATATAATCATCTGCTGAAAAATCAAAAACAGGCACTTTGAAGGTACGAATAAAGTCTGATTGCATTTTAATTTGCCGAGCTTTCAATATTCTTCTCAACGCCAACTCTCTAACGTATTTTCGGTTGTCGTTTAACATGGCTAACAATATATTTTCGTGTTTTCCAAAAAAGCCATTACGCTGGATTACTGGATCAATAATATCTTTTAAATCACTGGGCAAATACCGTGAAAGCACTATTGTTTCGTGTAAATGCCTTGCACCGGAAAGACATAATGGTTTGGTCTTAATGTTGAACCACGTAGGTGCGTAAACTGTTAATACAAATGTCGTTAAAGTTACCATATTTTTTATGGTTTTAGGGTACAAATGTAAAGCCGAAGAATCCGATTCGCTGTAATCACCCACCTGGATTTTACAATTTTACCGGGATTTTTTTTGATAAATTTTCATTGCAGAATCCGGAGTCAATAGTTTTACCCATTTTCAGTAGATACAGCTGATCTGTACTTAAATCCTGTGTATTTGTCATACTTGGTAATGAACATTGAATGATTTTAAATTTCACGACAGGAAGTTGTTCACACTTATTTAAAGATTTACCAATAATTCCAGTAAAACTTTGCGGTCCAGTCGTGGTTCCGTCGATGTTCTCAAAGAGATGTAGCAAAATGAGTTCGTTTGCTTGTAATTGACAGACAAACCACTGTAAAGGCCGTTTGAGATGTGATTCAAGGCGCCGAATAACACCTCCTTTGTACCCCGTATTAACCGCAGTTCCGTTGCATCCAATTGCAACAATTTTTTCCAAAGCAATATCTTTCGAAGATAGTAATTAAATAATTCCATTACTTATTGCTTCAGATTTTTCGGTTTTTAATGAAATTTGTCCCATGTACTCGCTACCTGGTTCTTTTACTAAACTAACGTGTTCTTCAGTTATTATTTTTCGCCGGTTGTCCTCCATGCTTAAAGTTTCATCCTTCCGTCCGTCGAAGTATAAACCAAATTGATTGGAATCGATTACTAACGGCTCACTAGTAAGGGCAGTTCTTTTCTTCATTCGAGCTCGACGAATTTTACTCCTATCCACAACGCGAGATGTATCGTTCTGTGAAATTAAGCCAACATCTTGTAATACAGCGAAAACAATTGCAGCTCCTGCTCGATCTGAAATACAATATCTGTCTAGTGTTCTGGCCACCACAGGGAAGTCTTTCACCTCATGGTGAGAATTGTTTGGTTGTGCTTCACTTTGCATTATTTCTTGAGGAATTGAAGACGAAGCACATTTTTTTGAGAGCCTAAAGTTTAAACTACAAGAAGGAATAGCGTCAGTACCCCGATCTACTAGATAATGTCTAGCGGATCGGAAACTTCGCCAAGATGATACGCGATACACTTCACTCTGTTTGATACGCGTTTGGGGTAGAAGGATTCGTTGCTGTGTGGGAATAGTTTAACTGTTCCTACAGTCCCACTTTATAATTATATTATAAAATAATAATGTAATTATATCATAGGTAATAAATATACACTCATTTTTTTTACATAATTATTAGCATTTCTACGAATCGGGAGAACATTATTGGTGTTTTCATTGTTTTTATCAAAAATTTAAAATGGTGGCGATGTCGTAATTATAAATAATTATTTTTTTATTTAAGATAAGTACATAACGGAGCACCAATCCCGCGTATGCCGAATTCTATATTACGAAAAAAAAATTCTCCATACTAGACCGCTCCACCTTATTGTGCAAGCAGTCATTTTTCATCCTTATTTGAGAGTTATTTTTCAAGTAAATCGAGTCCGAAGTTATACAAAATTTAATCTTTATTGGGTACTCGGTGTGATGTGGATTCACTAATTTCTGAACACAGTGTATATTATACAAGATCCAAATTCAGGAACAAAGCCGGGTAAGTAGTAAAATATTATTACAAAATTTCTTTGACGCGCGATACGTAGGTAGGCAATCAGGTAGATTGATTCGCGTGTCGTTTGTTTACTGCGTGAATTAGTTACGTCTCAGAGCAGGTTTATGCGTCATTACAGCGGGAAGTGCTCGCTACCAGTATGATGTCTAGCTCTGCTCTGGGGTTGACCGCCTGCTTGCTCATGCATGCAACATTTATTGTCTCCTCAAAAGGAACCAGGAATCTAACTACTTGCCCAAATCTCGCACATCCTCATTTCTCGCTTTGTTCTTCTCTAAATGTCTCTCATCATGAATAGTACCTCGAATGTCACAACCACTGAATAGATCATCCCTAGAAGTGTGATCCTTAACGATTTAAATAAAACTGCTGTCTTTTTTACACTCCAAAAAAAAATAGAAAAAAATACGATAGTGGAGATATTTTAATTTTATTTTTATGTTGACGAATAAATTTTCTCTCTCTCTGGTTTCAATCCTGGGATTGGTTTTCAGCAATTTTATCCAATCTCCTCTTCCATTCTTCCCTGTCTTGTGCGGCTCTTTTGACTTCTGCATATGATGAGCAGCGCACGTCCACCAGCAGGTCCTCCAGGTACTCTCGACGTGGGCGTCCCCTACAGTTGGTCCCCTCGGTCATACCCTCTATTATGACATGCAAGAGGCCTTCTTGTCGTATAACATGGCCGATCCATCTTGCACGCCTTTCGGACAAGGTCCTGAGCAGGTGCCTTCCTCCTTCGATTCTTTGAAGAACCTCCTCATTTGTAACATGGTCTCTCCAGGAAATTCCTAACAGTTTTCTATAGGACCACATCTCAAAAGCCTCTAGTCTCCGTTTATCTCTTTCGGATAGGCACCATGTTTCGCAGCCGTACATCAAGATACTCCATACATAGGTCTTGATGAGGAGTATTCTCAGTTTTAGGTCTATATTATTGGATTCTATTATTTTCGACCTTTTATTGAAAAAAATAAATTTTCTATAACTTTGTAAAAAATAACTTTTTAGATTTCCCGCCAAAACGACATGTTCGTTTTTATTCGTGAATTATCACGCCGAGAAACGTTGGTGTCTTACCAGCCAGTGGCGGTTTTATATCAGAATGACGTTGTAGCCAGTTGGAACCTTTTCGGAATGTGCGGTTTTAGATCGTATTTGAAATCAATAATAATGAATGAAATGCGCTTTTTATATTGATATTCACCTAACACTTACAACATAACCTAACCTAACACTTTTGAACAATTTAGCTTTATTAGAATACTAGCTGAAGTCCCCGGCGTTGTCCTGACTTTTTCGAAATCAGACTTAAAAGGTGACCTTCCGCTTGTTGAAACTGTAGATTTGTATACAAATCAAACAAACGCCGCAACAGACAATCTTCTTATTAAGTACTATTAGAAAAAAATAGATGCATAGATTTTTTTGAGATGGAAATCAATTAAAAATACAAAATTGTCCTGAAAAATTTGGTTTTAAAAAATTTTGAAAAAATTGCCCATCAATTTACTTCAACTTTCGACTCCGAACCCAGAGAGACTATTTAGATTTCTTAAGTGCTTATGAAAGTATTTCTGTATTAGAAAATATTTTATCAATTTGAACAGAAGTACGAATAAATTAAGCTTACTTCGGGTTCACGAACACGCCCAAAACACACTTCTACCGGTATATATCTTCAGTGGCCACAAGACAATAATATTATGGTTTGTTCCTTCCTGCCAGGATTCGGTTCTACATTCAGATTAGCTTCTGAAAAGAATTTTTATCATTCTTACCTTTTTCGTTGTTGGGTTAATTTATGTATAAATAATAATTAGCTACCGTAGATTCCATTGTCTCTTTAATGAATGAATTTATTATTACTATGCGAATAGATAATGACGTCGTATCGTAGTGTGTAATGCATTACCATCACAAGTCAACATTTGTAATATGGATAACATCTAATAATCAACAACGAATTTTAAAGAAACAGCATTTTTTCTAAATTTTATTTAAGCACTCTAATAGTTAATAAAGTGTTTTCGTAATTTTTTTAATAGCAATTATTGAATTTTAACGTTTAATTTTTTTTGTTTTATGTGTTTCCATCATTATGAAATTATTATTAGACGGCCTCCGTGGTTTCTGGTTCAAATCCTGGCATGCGCAAGTATTATTATTATAAATTTATATTATTATTGCTCAATTTATTAATTTAAAATACTATGTAAATATATTTGCGACATGTTACAGAATGGTAAAAACTTTCAATATCGTTCTGTTGAAAGATCACCGTTCGCAATAGAAACGTTGCTTGAAATGGCTTTTGGCATGTTTGGTATACAGATCTAATAGTATGTTCTCACCTTCCTCTCCCCCATCTCCTTCCCACTACGTTTAGCCTTACACTATACCCCAATTGGCGGACCATAGTCTCACTGGCTCCAGACGCACGGAGAAAATACTATAGAGTAGATATTCCCAATTTAATAAGAATCTTGGCAAATAATTGGTAATTCGGTTAAAAAAGGGATTGCATGCCATTTCCTCATAAACTTCCTAATACATCGCAAACGTATTCGTGCACCTGAATTTTTATAATTTTGAACACGTGTTTCGACGTCGTGATAATATATTCGCATTTTACTAAAATTTTAACAGGAAACCTGTTAATTCTTTCGTTAAGGGCCTGCAATCCCGTTATTAACTAGATTACCAATAATTTGAAAAGATTCTTAATAAATTAGCAATACTAATTTTTCTGTGTGATGTTGTGATTCTTGTGGGGTAGATATTCGCATATAAAAAAAATGTCTACTAGGCGGTGGCAAATATTTTTAGGTAAATTTGACGATAAAACCTATAATCTAAATATTTATTGGTGGATTTCCACAACATGTCAATTACTGACAAACTGGTGAACCATGTTTTGACTAGTGTTCGTAATGCATTAGTAAAGCGATAAAATAGTATTACACGAGTTTTGTTTCACTAACAAGAGGAAATGCGACTTCACGAGGAGATACGTAATATCGAGACAGATACGCCACTGGAAATGGCGCATAGATTTAATAATGTTATAAAAGGTGGCGCAAAAGTCATCACCCTATCAGATGCATTCATTTTTGCAAATGGCGTCATGTAACTAAGCATGACTTTGACATTTGTAAATTAAACAGAATCAGATCATGCATAGAGAAAAATGAGTATGGCTAATTTATTAAGAATCTCTTCAAATTATTGGTAATCCAGATAAAAACGATTGCAGGCCGTTTTCTGATAAACTTTTAGTAAATTCTTAATATATCGGAATACGTGTTCATACACGCGTATCTGCCTTGATAATATATAATAGGATGAATTCATGAACACGTACGTGTTCCGACATTGTTATAATGGTTCCATGGGTTCCATGATAACTCAACACAGTGACAATTCAACACACTTTTAAAAAGTGATATAAAGTCATTAGAAACGATGAAACATTTTTTTAACCTAACCTAACCTACTTAAACCAGTTAATAAAGTTTTTGTTTCATCACTTTCCATGACTTTATATAACTTTTTAAAAATGTTATGAGTTATCATTTTGATGATTTATCCGGTCACCTGTGATGATATATTCGTCATTTACTAAAAGTAAATCAGGAAACCTTAATTCATTCGTTTAGGCCTGCAATCCCATTTTTAACCGGTTAACCAATAATTTAAAGATATTCTTATTAAATTAGCTATACTAATTTTTCTCCGCGTGGATCGTTATACTCTTCAAGAACATAGAATAATTGGGTTATAATAATCATTTTAATTTTCCAAACCAAGTTACTGTCTTGGGAAATCGTGTGAGGGCTTTTGCGCCACCTCGCATTATAAAATAAATTACCGTTCTTGGTACACGTATGTAATTGATATGAAGCCCTCATATCGCGTTACGTGTTGCATTTCCTCGCTTCGTCGACCAAGGGTAAATTAATGCAGAAAAATGTTCAAAATTATTTGTAGTAGATTTCATTGGCGTGAGAATGGAAAAAAATGTAGAGGCTTACTTATAAAGATTCCCTAATACGCCGCTGCAGCGCTGGTATAGCTATAAAATGAGAAAGGCTGTATACTGCTCGGGTTATAATATTTACTCATAATAATATTCATGCAAGATTTTTTTAGACTTTGATCCAACCCTCAAAAATATGGTCATTTTTGCATTTCGCATTTAGTTGCTGACTTCAAGTTTCTTCAGATGACATTTGCGATGTCATTGAACCCAGAATCGGTCTACTTTGAATTTGCTACCAATGGGTATTACTGCTTTTTTACATTTGCATTGCGCGGCCTATCAATATTTGTCAAATCCACCGGATTTTTAACAAAGTCCGCGATCTCCGTCTTAATATCATAGTAATACTTCCCTAATCCTGGGGTCGGGCAATTTAAAAATCTTTCAGCCACTAATACTGCGATATTACGGTCGGTATACGCAATACGATTATGTGTGACGTTTTCTAAACTTTCTCGTTTTTTTAACTTTCTTCAGGCAGGTTGTAGGTACCATTATTGAAAAAATCAGATAAGAAATTCCAAATAAGAAGATTTCTCATAAAAAAATACCCTTAAACATTCTGAACCAATAAAACGGCCACCATCTTGAAACGGAAACTGAACGTACAAAAAAAATTACAGACAGACGAAATGCAAACTAGTTGAGTTAAAACAGGTCTTCGCTACGCTCATTCAAATATATAGTATTTGACTGCATTTTAATTACCACTTTTCCATTATTTCCACCTTACTTCTGAAGTCTTTTGTCAGACCAACTTTATAGGCAAATAATGAAGTGAAATGACGCATCCTTAGGGAGCACCCTTTGACCTACGTGAAGAGAGGTGGGGCTATTCTTTGATTCCCAGGAGTGTTACTAATGAACTTTTCTCGTGCTCAGCGTGATCTAATGGACTATCGATTGACATCATAGTTTATTTCCAATAATTAACAATGTAGCCACAAATGTAACTAATAGTTTCGTGATGAACGAAACCGTGTAAAGAGTCGTTTATAAGAGTCATCAATGCATCATCAAAAATTTAGATCGGTGACGGTGTCCCAAGGGACAATAAAATGCAGTCCTTACTGCATTCCTGGTCCTAGTCCTGGCTGCGAGGGCAATGATAAAGCAAATATGCCTTAGGCATTTTTCCACCGGACTTGGACAAGCGTCATGCATCATGGCAAAAATCATACTTAACAACCGTTCATACGTCATGTTTCAAATTGCTTATTTTTCAAATAAGCATATAAAATTTGTATTAAAAGCATTGCTTTTCAAGACTGTAGGTTTGCGCTGTTGACTTATGAATTACGCAAGATTTTCAAGACAATTTATGTTGTTACTAGTTGATTGATCGGGGTTTACAGAGTTTTTCGAAATCAGATATAGACAGTAATTTTAATGTTATTTTAATCGTCAAGTATACAAAAATTCATCAAGAAGTATCGAAATTCAATGGACATAGCTTCGTTCGGTTTTGAGGGTCAAGTGATTTGTTATATTATTATTTATTATATGATTATTTGTCCGGGGATAAAGTGCACAAACTTCAGGAGGTGATTCAACGTGACTGTAGAAGTAGAAAGGGTAAATCAATTTTTTCGAACTTCTTTTTTTGGAAAAATTTCAATTCAACTTTTGTAGCATGAAAACTACATTTTTTCAAATATTTTTGGCTTTTATGGGTGCTGTACGCCATCATTTCAAATTATGGAGAGAGGGAAGGTGAATTTATAAATTAAATTTGTTTAAATTGTAAATTTCAAAATTATCTGATAAATCGGAGTCAAATTCCGACCTAGAAGAGACGAGATGTTGAATGGAGAGGAGGCAATTTTAGATAAGGATTGATAGAAGAGAGGATATTTATTTAGAGAGAGACAACCAAAAAATATGTGATTTAAAGTTCCCACTTCTAAACCACAGAATGTGTAATCTGAGAATGAACGGAACAATGTCCAATCCTCGTTCGTTTAAGAGAGGAAATGTATTTTTTGGAGAAATGTTAGAATTGTTGCAATTTAGAAAAAAGTCATTCGTCTTTTTTACTTTTACTTATCAATTAAAAATATAATAATCAAGTATAAATATCTAATAATCACCTTTCGAAGTTTGTGCACTTTACACGTATACAGATAGATTCAAATTCTAAAAATAATTGAGTTTTCCGTGAGAAGTAGGGCGACAAGGAGTATCTTTGTGAAGAGGATGGAGAGCCAAATTAAATTTCAGTATATTTTATCATAGGCTCATTCTTTGTTTTTCGGCATTATTTATTTATGATACAAGTACTTTGAATGGAAGTATAACTAATACAGTGTCGAGTGTAAATGATAGCTGCCACTGGACCCTAAAACAAGGCCAACACCAGTTAATCCAACTTCATTTAAACCAATAACATTTTAAACGACACCAGTTAACCGACACCACGAACCACTTAACCAGTACCACTAAATGATTTAATACAGTGAGTCCTGTGCCCGTGCAGTCAGTAATTGGACATTGTTCCTGTTGCGTCCTGATGTAGGAACAGGCGCTTCCTGGCTACTGACGGATGACTAGAATCTGGTCCTGCATTTAACTTACACATACTACGTTGTAACCAGTACCTAGTGTGTCATCCAATTTCTGTAACAACGGGCTACCAACAGCAAAATTTTATTTTTACTTATTGTGTTTGATTAGTAGAATTTCATTTGATTTTAAATTTAAAGTTAATCAAATTCTGCTAATATTTTAGTTTCTATAATGGTGAAAATAAATTGTAAGTGGCACTTTCTGTTAAAATGTTGGTTTTCCTCCTTTTTAATGATTTTGAATGAAGCTGGTTTGTTTTAATTGTTTTAGTATTATAACGATACTATTTAAGTCATTAGCCATTCGTTATTACGGCCTCCGTGGTCCATGAGTAAGGATCTGGACTAGCAAACCGAAGGTCGCGGGTTCAAGTCCCGACGTGCGTAAGTAAATTGTAATAGATTTATATTTTTATAATACCTGCATCAACTGTAAAACTGTAAGCGGCGCTATACAAGTGGTCCAGTAAATTAATAAATGCGTAATAGACTCGAATTTACGCACTAAGGGAGTAGGATGTTCACTGCACAGTTTTCGTAACAGACTGATCTTGTACAGTTTATTATTTTAATATCACTGATGTAAGAATATACTCCACACTGTCAGACAGGGACAGGTGGAAAGATTTAGGAACAAAGGTAAGAGGGAGATGCATTCACTGCACAGTTTTCGTAACAGACTGATCTTGTACAGTTTATTATTTTAATATCACTGATGTAAGAATATACTCCACACTGTCAGACAGGGACAGGTGGAAAGATTTAGGAACAAAGGTAAGAGGGAGATGCATACAGGTGCGTCAACAAGGAGTTTTCAAATATTATCATGTTAGACGTAACCCGGGAACGTTTGTCTCTCTTTAGAAAAAGGATAAAGAAATGAAAGTAGAATTTTCCATTAAAACTGCGCGCTGCTCTTTAACGTGTATTTTACTTTTTCTCATAAATATTCCATTTTATCTACATTGCTGGCAAGCGAAAGCGAAACTTTTGACACAACGAAATTTTCAATTTTATGAAACCTTTAAAAATCCATTAATGAACGGCAACACTACTCGTGTCAGTGAAAAATCACAGTAAAAAGCATAACCACGACGTTTTTTTGTGAGTTAAGAAATATATTAAATTATAAAATAGCTGCCCATAAAAAATATAATACACATCTTACTTAATGAATTGTTTGAGAATAACAAAGACGATACCTCGCACAGTGGTACAGTGGTAGCTTTATATCTGGAATAGGATTACCAGTAACAGACCAGATATTATAGTAGGTTGAGTAACCGCAGCAGACGCAACCAAGTCACGCAATTTGGCGTTACGTCTTGAAATATGTACAAGAAATTTTGGCTCAAAATAATAATTATTCAAGTAAAAATGAATGATATTATTATATCAAATCACGCAGTCGACGATGCGAGAAATTTGCTTGTTTTCTCTTGTCGTTAGAAGCAATCAGACCAGTCGATTCGTGAGAAGACATAAATTATTATTGAATGCGTCCATAAAATGGTTAAGAATGGTGGTAATAAATTGCAATTTGCATTCTTGCTAAGTGCTAACTGGCCACTCAGAAAATCAAATAAACGGGACGCCCGACGTGCAATTCAACCCCATAAATCGTTGTCATTCATATGTACGTAATTTCCAAAATTATTAAATTCTTGAAGCTTGCGCTTAGTATTAGAACAACTCGGTCTCAACATGAACTCCTTGCTTCATTCACATTCATACTTCGTCTCATACATACCCTCCTGTTATCTAACCTAACTTACAATACTGCCGCCATGGGGAGAAGCACAATATCCTTAATGGGAGTCTCAAGGTCGATGCTGTGTTTTACTTACGATTGCAGATAATTATTTATAGTCCAAGCAATGACCGTAAAAATCCCATCCCGTAGGCCACATGAACCAAATTAGTACTGGGCTTTAACCTAGTTTAAATAAGATTAGTTAAAAAAACGCATTCATCCAGATTTCGGCCCGGGAAGAGTCCTGGAAAGCGACGACTTCCGGTGTCATTTTTGGGATGAAAATATCCGACGTGCCACATTACCAAAACTAACGGCAAAAATTGATTGCAAATTTGTTATGAAAAAAAAGATCTTTCGGCCATCTTTTGTGTGGGGAGAAGTACCTAACAAATGCCATTTTAGGTATCCTCCAGATGCGGCAAAATATCTCATCGGCCACACGAATGAAATCGATGTCAGAATTTAGATAAAAATTCCCTGTTTACGAATATGTCGTTCTTGCGAAATTCGGCCGAGGAGAACCTTGTGGTCTACGCGATTATTCGAGCGAAAAATACCTTTCTTCTAGCGACATTTACCCGCGTAGACCACAAGGTTCTCCTTAATATAATTTCGGCCGAACGATATATTCGTAAACAGGGTATTTTTAATAATAATAATAATAATAATAATTGGATAATTTGTAGAGCGCCGTTTTTGTGAAAAATCACCTCAAGGGCGCTGTACAATTTATTTCCTAGGATCTACATTTGTTATTTAGACCAACTGTGCCAGCACGAGGTTCGTCATCCGTTCAGGCATGTGTCTGCCGCCAATATAGCGCTGACATGTGTCTGCTGCCAATAAAGAGCGCCGACACAACATCCTCACATAGATAAAAGACCTTGGCAGCACCGCTGTGCAAAATCACCTCATCCTAGTCTACCCTAGTCTCTCCAGTCACCTCCCAGCCTTTCATGCCACCTAGTGCATCCTCTCGACCCTTTCAGACTCCTTCCTGGCTCCAATACCTAAATAAAATCCAGCAAAAAAAAATAAAAAAATAAAATTCTTTCTTTTGTCGTGATCCTACGATTTCACACCTCTGTCTCAGACCCTTAGGGCTCGCTTATCGCAGGCTATCATAAGCAAAATCTTGAACCAAAGTCAAAGTGAAGTTTATGTGTGTCATCTGTAACAAAATACATAAACAAAAACAGAAAATAAAAACAAAAACATTAAACAAAATATGGCTTATCTGTCCTCCAGGCAGACATCCTCGGTTGAAAAGGTCCCGTAAATCCCGACACCACTTGACACTTGAGTCAGGTATAAAATCTTCGACTGCACTGAGTATCTTTGTTCTAGGCTCACTTTCAAAATTTAATCGGTTTAAAATGCTATAATAATTGCAAATTCCGGCTAAACGGTAGAAGTTAGGCACATTTCGTGAAATAAGAAGGTAAGCACTATATAAAACACGGATGCTGAACATTTTTCAGCGATCTCTTAACAAGGGAAACCTTCTGAAAGGATTAAACAAACTGGAGCGGTTAAAACACGTCCGCTCTCCTAGACAGTTATACATGGTGGTCGAAAAACGTTTACAAAACATTACACTAACCTATTTACATACAGTTACTTATTATAACCTCTTTTATATTACTTGTACTTATTATCTACGTAAACTGTAAACATCTGTAAACTGCGTGAACAAGAATATAATAAAAAATAAACGTTATTAAATTCTGACTCTTGACATTGCCCTACTCCTGTTTTGGCTCTCTTGATCGAGCCATGTCTTCCTCGGGTGTCCCCGACTTCTTCCATCGCTCACATCATGTCTATTCTCATTAAACCTCTTTCTTTGTTCATCCACTCTACATGCCCGACCATCGCTTAGCAGTCTGAAGATTGCTGCAATAAGCGCCCCAGACGCGTACGAATTTCTTTGAGAATCGTTTACGCATGGTTTGGCGCCAAGTAAGCGGTAAATTTGGAGATTGTTGGCGAATGATTTACCAGATTTATCCGCACAGAAGTACACGATAGTTTTTTTTTAATTTTAATACTCATATATTCTTGTGAAACGATTACATCATTTATTTTTCATTCGGACTTAACGTTCGTTAAAAATTTGAGACGAATTTTCTAACGTGCAGATAAAGAAAAATTTAATACCTCGTAGTCAATCCGTTTAAAATCTGTCGTATCCATACTTTGATTAGTCCCACCAAAGGTTTTCTATAGTTTCCGCAAGATTCTAAATGCTCTAACGTGATCTTCCGTATATATTCAAGAATTTAGATGGTACTACATAAGATGATCTCCACTGGCAGAGATCCCTACCCGTTAGCCTCCAGTTCTCAGTTCTTCCCATCTTATTTATTTAACGCCCAGAGGGCTTTTACATGTAGGTGGTACAATTTTAATGACAGACAGTTTTGAAACATGAGAAAGAAATAATAAAAATAAAATTACATTAAAAAATAATATATACAAGACACAAAATTAAAAATACAGCGATTTGACTGGTTTACAAAAATATAACTTCCATTTAGGAATAGTGTTGAAATAAGTCTTGTACGTAATCCACAAAATTCGCTTGAAAAAAATTAATATTGAATATATCGACATCACCTAAGTATTGGTTTCCCATAGTGTGAAACCGTTGGATTGGGGAGTTCGCAATGTAATTGCGTTTATGTGTGTTGCAGTGGAATAGTGTATTTTGTCGTGTTATTGTAGGTATTCGTAAGTTTATGAGTTGCAGAAGTTCGCAACAGTCGAATTTAGAGTTTAGAATCTTGAATAAAAAAGTTAAGTCGTTTATTTTACGCCTGTCTTCCAATGTGTGTATTTAATAAGAAGTTATATTGTAAGTCTTCTAATGGGATATTTAATTTAAAATTTATAAAACGTAGAAACTTTTTTTGTATTCGCTCAATGTAATTAATGTGAATTTTGTAAGATGGAGACCAAACTACTGAGTTGTATTCAATTATGCTTCTAACTAGAGATATGTATAACAGTGTAATGGCTGGTATGGAGTTAAAGTTTTTAATTGTTCTTAATACGAAGCCTAGTGTTTTCATGCCTTTGTTTAAAATTTGGTTTCTTGCTGCAATCGTCTTCCAAGCGGTTTATTCACCTCTTCCTCGACTTGCCTCTGTCATCTGGCATCCTATCAATGCATCGGATTCATGTTATGTTTACTTTTCCCTGTTTTTAACATTTTTATAAAGTTAATTATTGACCCAACATATGCATCTCCATCTAAAATATGTTCCTGCATTCCCCCACCCAGCCTGTTACCCAATTACCAGTCCCTGTCTGATAGTGTGGATTACTTACAGCAGTGACAATATTAAAGAAATATTTCATCTTTTGACTCTATTTAGAAAAAATGTGCAGTGTACACGTTAGGTGTTCCCTCAGTGTGTATAATATCTTTTTTTAATTTTTTGAAGTGAAACTTCTTTACGCGCGTCATCCATTTTCGAGGACCGGAGCAAAACCGACTCATGACCGTCACGAAAAACAGTGATCATTTGGTGGTGGGGGTACGGGACCCCCACCACCGCTCACCGTTCACTGTCGCTCTCTCACCGTAGTCGCTTACTGAGGTGAGGCAGCCACTGACGAACGTTCTCTCTCTCTCTTCTCTATTTTCCTCTCTCTCTAGCCAACGACGCCACGCCAGGCATCAGCTGCTTGCTTCGTGTACTGCGCGGTGAGTGTAATACGAGTGAAATACGTAATTGATTGTGGTTTATTCGATTTGTTATATTGTTATAAAAAGAGAGAATTAAATGAAAAGAGAGAGAGAAGAATACTAAAAGTTTCACTTCCGTCGTGCGTAGGCTTGCCACACATTGTATTTTTATTTATTTGGCTTTACGCCCAACCGGGTTTTACATTGATTTTAAAAACAGAATATATCTAGATAGCATGATATAACATTACAATCTATTAATCCCTCAGTGCCAGAATATCGATTGGCAATAAGACATGTTTCAGAAGAGCAGTAGTAACTGACTGTTAACCAGCTATTCCAAGTAGTTGTGTCAATTTGAATGGTTAAAAAATCTTGATTACAGTCCACTTATTCACAGTAATATTGTGAAACTAATCATTCTGTATTTATTGTTACAGCCGCATCGTACCGCGGGAGGGGTGCCGACGAGGGTCCGGCTCACTACGCGGCGCGCGTGCAGTTCACGGGCACCTCGCGCGCGCTGGGCCCGCTCCTGCTTGCGGCCGGCGCGATCATGGCCGCGCTGGGTGCCGCGCTGTGCGGGCTGGCCCGCTACGCGGCTCGGGCTCACCAGCGACTAGGATTTCGCTGCCCGCTGCACGGTGACTTCTACCCGCTCAGCCCGCAGGCCAGCGCTCGTACTATCGGTGAGTTGGTTGAACCAGTGCTTGTAGTATCTGCAGCTTACATGTCAGGTGCACATAATTATGTGAATACAGAACAGATCATGGAAGAATATTCACTTCACCAGTTTCCCAATCAAGGAATTTCCTCTGCCGTAGACTGACATATACCACATTATTCCGTTATGATTTCCAGCATGAAAATGAGTTATTTAAGATTCTCTTCAAATTATTTGTAATCCGGTTAAAAAGATATTGCAGGCCGTTTCCTGATAAATTTTTAATAAATTCTTAATAATATGAAAACACGTGTTCATGCACCTCCGTTTGTCTTGATAATATATAATGACGAAATGCGAAAATGTTACGATTTTTATGAACACGTTCCAACATCGTGACAATACATTGATATTTTACTATAAGTTTCAGGAAAATCAGGAAACCTATCAGTTCATTCGTTAAGGGTCTACAATCCCGTTTTTTACCGTATTAGGAATGATTTAAACAGATTCTTAATAAATTAACAATATTTTTTATCGGTAAGTTTTCTCCGTGTATTAGGTAGAAGATCTGGTTAAGAGAAACAAACACACACCTTTCTTGGATTAAAAATATACAACCAACTCTCCCCGAGGTAATAAACCGAGAATTATCACCATGCGGCAAATAAAATAAGGTCTGCGAAACCGCAACAAACATAATTTTATTAAGTATTTAATTTCTTATTTTTTAAATTACACGCTCCAACCCAACTCTATATGTTGATACCTACACAAAAATAAATTCCTTAAAACAGGCTTTAATGTCTAGTTAGGAATTAATAGCGACCAGGCAAGCATAATGGCAACTTGAATTTACATAATTTCCATTTAATAACGGGCAATCCATTTTTATTCATAATTACTAGCAGGGCTTTACACAGTTTTTCAAAGTCAGATATAGATACTCTTTTTTGAATCTCAAGTGTGCAAAATTTCATCAAGGGTTGGGAAAAAGGGGATTCGGGTAGTTTTCGAAATGTCACGAAGAAATTAGAATCCCGGCGTGCGCAAGTAAATTTTATTTGATGAATCTGTGTTATTTCACAATTTATTAATTAAAAATAATATATAGTATACTTGCGTTATGTTCCAGAGTGGAAGATACTCTCAGTATCGCCCTGGTGTGCGACCACAATTGAGAATTGAAACGTGGCTTTAAATGGTTTTAGCCATGTTAATAGGTACTTCCACACCTTCCTCTTTCCCTTACATTCTCCTCCCCTCCACCTTCAGCCTCACAGGTGCCCCAATCAGGGGTGCCATAGTCTCACTGACTCCAGACGGTTGGGAGCATTTGTGAATGGGAAAAAATAAAATATTTCTATAAAAATAAGATCCGTTGCGTCCGCCCGCCACAGGCACTCTTCTTTATATAAATAGATTTTTTTTCCGTTTTCGTTCTATTTGGTATTACCAAACTTCATATTGATCGTGGAAGCGGGAATAATACTATGCATATTCAAGATGGCCACGAGCTAGACAAATTTCATGTTTTTATCGACATTAAAATATATATAATAAGATGTAATAGTATATTCATAAATAGGAAAATTGATAAACTTGTGTCATCGTTATTAGGTTACACAAAGCACTGTAGCATCCCATCTGAATTATTGCACAAGTTTAATCTTTCTGAATAACAAAACCCAAATTAAGAGAATGGAAATAATCCAGAACAGAGGCATGAGGTCAACACTGTGTTGTAGCAGGTACACCAGGATAAAAACCATTCAACGTCAGTTTATAATAGCTTAGTGTTTATTTATAAGTTAAAAAATAAAATGTTACCTGACTATATGTCAAAGAATGTTAGAATTAATAGTACAGTTCATTTATATCCTACGAGAAACTGCAACGATTTTAGACTTCCTAAAACAAATTTATCGGGAACACAAAACAATATTTATTATAAAGGTTTTAAAATGTTCAATGAACTTCCGGTAATTGTTAAGTCTTGCAGTTTTTCGTGGATCATGTCTCAATGTTGTGAAGACCAAAAAAAATTAGGTATAAGATGTAAAATTTTATAACTAAATAAAATATTTTTGAAAAAAATTAAATAAAAATAATATCCATTCCCACACTTTTCTAAACAATGACTCGGGTTCCCATTGGATCATGTTACCAATTTAGTGTAAAGTTGGCACTTATACAGGAAACACGATGCCTAGTGTCCACAACGACATTAAAAATGCACGAAGCCCTCTGAGCCGCCCCACACCCCGCCCAACCCAACCCAACCCAACCCAACCTGAACCCAGCAAGACCGATGACCTCATTACTTACGCTTTACGTCTTCCATGTTTTCTTACATTATCCTCCCCGTTCGTGCTTTCCTGGTTTCTTGTTTTTTATAGCTTTACCCTTTCACTAGTATATATTCCTTAGCGCGAGCTTAATCCACGATTATATCGTATTTTCCAACCCATTTGTTTAAAGGTTGGGTCAGATACAAGTTAATAAACTACTTCTAACTGCATTTCCCACTTTAGTCTTCCTTAAATAGTTTAATTTTACGTCTCTCATTCATTTAAGAAATTCCTAAAGTAAGTCTTCGGAGGTTGACTATCACCAGGGCAATCTTTAGTCTATAGACAGTATGTAGATCGATAAAACCATATATCAATACGATGTTTATGAAATCTGTTATCTATGGTCAGTTAGCGATATTTGCGAGCACGGTTAGACTATGATTCCGACAGGTATCATAGTCTAACCGTGGTATCGGACCGACGGTATCGGATAAGCTGACGGCCGGCATAGTCCAGTGGTAACGCATTGGACTGCCATTCCGAAGGTCGCGGGTTCGGACCCGGCGTGCGCAAATAAATTTTATTTGATTAATTTGTGTTATTTCACAATTAATTAATTAAAAATTAATTAAAATAAAATATAGTATATTTGCGGCACGTTCCAGAGTGGAAGATACTACCAGTATCGCCCTGGTGTAAGACCACCATTCAGAATTGAAACGTTGCTCCAAATGGCTTTAGCCGTGTTTAGTGACTAGATCTGAATATCCAGGTACTTCCCCACCTTCCCCTTTCCCTTCCCCACTTACTTCAGCCTCACCACATCCCCCAATTGGGGATGCCATAGTCTTACTGGCTCCAGACGGGAGCAGTTGGGACTCTTGTGAGGTATTCACTATAAAAAATAAAAATAAAAAAAAAGCTGTCAATATACACACATTTTTTAACAATGTCGTTCGTTATGCAAAATAACTGGCTTATTATTTAAATATTGGCTAGCGCCCTTGAGATGATTTTTCACAAAAACGGCGCTATAAAAATCATCCAGATAATATAATTACTATTCATTAATCGAGGTGAACTAATGAAGCTCTTAGAATTGAAAGAAATTGTTTCCACGATCCATAGACTTTATTAATTAATCAAAGACGTCACCAATTGATTCCGTTCCAGCTTGGAGAATGGTTGGATGACTAAATACCTCATGTATCCAAAAGTACATGCGGATTGCCAATGTATATTAAAGTTAGTATTTCAATTCGAAACTTTCAATTTATCTTCCGCCTGAAGCAGTTTAAAAATTTCAGTTTAAAATCTCCTTTCTAAGTTTCTTAAATAATACAATCTTCTATATAAGTATAATCTTCAAAAGAGAGTTGCTCTAAAAACATAACGTGTCACATAGATAGATACCCTTGAAGAACTGAATGCAAATAATGAAACCGCATTTAATGGTGCGAACGTTTATAAATACAATGCACGCGAAATAGAAATGTAGAACACTATTAAATGATGCCTTTTTCCAACAGTAGCGTCTTCTATTGTGGAAAGTTTACCATAATATGAAAAACCGCTATTTCTTTAACCGTACATAATTCACTCGCCGTGTTTGCTGCCGCAGTATGTATAATTATAATTGTTTGGTTTAATGTAAATACAATGTACGTTATAATGCACATTGTCCAATGTACATAATACCCACACTTTCTCTGTATATAGACAATCATCACGTATCTTACAAACAGTGGATAATAATGGAGTGTATTATTATTAAATGTTCTCTGAAAACAATAAATTTTGTTTTATGCGGTTTCCTAGCGTATCTGTACTATTTTGTTTGTATTGAAGAATGTGTTAAATTTTGTTTTATTTCTCTTCGTCCACCGTTCATGAAAACAACATTATTTTTCTAATAATCTGATACTGAGCTATCGCCACAACCTTCAGACCCATCGAGACTTTCCAACATGAGATATTTTTTTTAATATTTACACATGAACACTGTATCATGTTTGGTTTGCTGGAAATTTCCAATCAGTGTTATAGTGTGTATGTTAAATATTATTTTATGTATAACTAACCTCGGAAACACGCCACCTTTAGGTAAAAGGATTGCAGGCTTTGAAAAATCAAACACAAGCATTTCTGATATACCTTTTATTAACAAAGCTACGAACTATAAATAGACGCATTGGATTTGAACTATGCAGAATTAAAAACAAACAGAACAGTTGTGCAAATTATGTGACGCACTGTTAGGAAGTTTTCACTGCTTCAAACAAACATATTTTATGCTTTATTGTTAAGATTTCTCAAATCTTTTATACCTGTAATAACTATTTATTATTTATAAGGTGTTAATGCCAAAGTCGTCAAATTAAAATAGTAAAATAATCAAAACTACCTTCGACCAATGAGCATTATTTAAAAAAAAATCCATTTAAATTTCACTATTGTTTTCGGGAATTAGTGTAAGAGTCAACACACTTTCCGACATTCGATCGAGCTGAAACTCGATAGATAGATTCGTTGTGGACCAAAATGCATTCTATTAACTTTTGATGGAATCAAGCACTCTGAAATCAGAAGACAATTTGGCGAGTTTGGTAGAGTTATCGACTCCAGTTCCCAAGTAGAAATGTTCAATACTCAGTCAAACCATATTTTTAAAGTTTTAAAATATATGTATTTAGTAAAAAAAAATTTTTTTGCGGGTTGTTTTTTTATATTTCCTTTCACACGAATATTTTTTCCGCATCGATCTATATGTTGTTCTAGCGGTTGGAAAGAATATTCTAATTTTACACTGAAGAGATAATAATACCTAGATGTGTAATTTACACCGATTGAAATAAAACTGACGTCGTCAATTTACAAGACCTTTCGACTCCTAGGCCCCAGATAGGCTGATGAAATTGACTACTTTTATCGTGGAAAATGTATCTAACTTGGGCACACAGACACGCCCAAAGCACACTTCCATTGATTTATCTCTTCGAATTGTGACGATATGTACTTACGATAATCAAAATAAAATGTTTTCTTTAAATAATATTAAATAGGTATATAATAAGTAGTGAATTATAATATATGATTGATATTGTGTTGTATTGTTTCAGCGGCCCTAGAGAAAGGGGGCTCACGCTGGAGACAGTGGTGCCCCCGGAGCGCCGCCCCGCAGTGCCCGCGCAGTCGGGGACCCCGCGCTCCCGCGCCCCCTTGCCCGGCGCCATTGCCTTTCCTGGTCACCAGCATGAGGTGAGCCCCCTTACAACATCACAGTATAATTTACACTTCTTCTATCGATCCGTCTTCTCTATGCATTTGCTTCTATGTGTGTAAGTAGTCTCGACCCGATCACCTCGCCAATGGGTAGTGATCGACCCGTGTAAAATAATCGATCGACGCACCTCTACATGCTACAAACTTAGGTCTCGCGTTTGTAAGTAATAATGAACTCCATTTCCCTGCTGGGGTTGGCAAATAAGTGGAATGCATAATAAGGCATATACTCCTTATCTCATTCTCATCCATTCCTTTAAATAAATTTAAAAACATGTTGGATTAATTTGTGAAGCGTCTTTTACGTGAAAAATTACTTCAAGGTTTCCTAAGTAAATGCCTTCTCTTATAAATTCTGTGTAATTAAGACTTTCTTAGTAAGCGTTCAAAAAGAAGAAGAAGATGGTTTGAAAGGGAGATATGTAAATACGAATGTTAGAGGGAGTGCATAAATATTAAAAAAACGATTAAAATTAAGGGAAAATTAAATTATAAATATATTTAATAAAATACGATTCGTTTACAATACAGCAAGAATCTCTCGACAAATTCCTATGTTGCCTTTAATGATACATATGACATACATGAGGTTTGGTATCAGAAATCACTACACTACTAGTCTCTCTTCCTTTTAAAAAGACCCAAACATAATCCAGGGTTTTCCAATAAGAGGTGTTATTTTGATATTCAATCGTAAAAGATCAATGGTTTCGTTGCTTGTGTGGCACGTAGCGCCGTCTTGTTGAAAGTAAACGTTATCCAGACCAATACCATCCAATTCAGGCCATAAAAAATCATTAATCATCTCTCGATTAATGATTAACAATCCATTCACCGTAACTGTTGCTCCAGCCTCATTTTCGAAAAAGTAAGGTCCAATGACTCCGCCGGACCATAAACCGCACCAAACAGTCACACGTTGAGGATAGAGAGGCTTTTCAATAATAACTATTGGGTTTTCCGAGCCCCAGGTGCGACAATTTTGCTTGTTGACGAAGCCACCGAGGTGGAAATGGGCCTCATCACTCAAGATGATTTGCATTTGATTCACACAAGTGAATTTTAATAATTTTAATGCTTTGTTGCCATTTTTTTTGCGTTCCATTTTTATTAATGACGTAGTTTCTACTTGTCAAATGTCAAAAAATGACAGCTTAAAAAGTAACATCTACCGAAATAGCGGGCTATTCAAAATAACACATCTTATTGGAAAACCCTGTACTTACCATTTACAATACGTTGCGCGTATAACATTCGCAACAATTATTTTAAAGTGTTTACGTTTACAGGAAAAACCTTGGTGTTTTAATTTAAAATTATGTTACCAAATTGGAAAGTTCACCAACAATTATGCTAGCCGCGAACATGTTCATGGAATTCTGACTTTAAAATGCTTTTATGTTTGAATGTACACTGTGCATGTACGCCGAATGAATATTGCATTATTATTTGTCACCCGAATGTAGTAAACTCTCTACCACCCACGTGCAGAACATAAAAAGTCCACGTGTGGTGCAATATGCAATCTGCATGTATACTAGCTGCATGTTTCGCATGTTATTATTTCTGGAAGCCTTCCTTTTGGCTAACTTCCAACTGCAGACGCAGTTGTCTCCGTTTCCAGCTATCCTGAATTCGATTTGCAAAATAATATATCTGCAATAATATATTCCTTTGAATACATACTATTCTTGCTTCCATAACCTTAGGGATTAAAAAAATAAATAACTTAGAAAGTTCAGCAACGAATTGGTTAAAAAATACCCTTTACGTTGAATATGTTTAAATCCCCTGATAATACTTAAAAGTATATTCAAAACCTACATGTATCTCGCTCGACTACCTTTTACTCGTTAGTATCTACAATATAGGTACTTCGGTTATTTGGGGCAATATGCATATTTCTGTGATCATAATTCATAATTCTACATAATGGCAATAGTGTTTCTCTTTAATTACATTCTTCCGCTCCTTTCTCGTAACTGACAATTTTTGTTAATGTCAAAGCACCCGGTAATTTGTTTTATGTATTTTATTATTCAATTCGTTATCTAAATCATCTAGGAAAACCCTGTTTACATCAAAATAATTCATTATCTAAATCATCTAGGAAAACCTTGTTTACATCAAGATAATTCATTATCTAAATCATCTATGTAAACCCTATTTACATCAAAATAATTCATTATCTAAATCATCTAGGAAAACTCTGTTTACATCAAGATAATTCATTATCTCAATCATCTAGGAAAACCCTGTTTACATCAATATAATTTGCAATGTTTACGAGCCAAGCTTAGAACGGGTTGTTTCACAGAATTTGAACAATTTATCAGATTTCAATGTTAAAATTCATGTTCTGTGAAAATTCTATTCGAGTTTTGTTATTATTTCACTATGGGCCGGTTTCTTTCAAAGAACTTGAATTTTAACAAGTTCTGTTATTACTTCACAATGGGCCGGTTTCATTCACAGAGAGGACTTGGTGAGAACTTGAATTTCAACTTTATATTTATGAATATTGTTCAAATTTCCTAAAAGAACCCATCCTATCTAATATTGTAAATTGTAAGAAAATTGGTACTGTAAAGAATTGTTTATTTTCCAGCAAAAATGATCCGATTTTTATAAATATCTGTGACTGTATGCGAAAATTCAAAACAAAGATACGTTATTATATTTTTTAGCGGAATGGGAGCGGAACAAACAGTTCTAATCTTCAAGGTCTGGACTCTGGACATTATTCACCGTCCACATTGTCTTCTTTCCCACGATATTTTTTCAAATTAGGACGTCTTCAACGAAATTTAAAAAAAAAATAACCCTCTCAGAACTCTGACTCCCATCTGTTCTGGATTCACAAACCGTGTTATTTAAAAAAATAAAGTCAATGTGATTGAAGAAGCTGCCAATCTGTTCAAGAACAACAATCCACCAAATTTGTTTATGTATTGTATCTCCCTGTCTGTTTTGGCTTGACACACATGACGTATCACTGACACATTATAAGATAGAATAATGCGTCTCATCACAAGTCTTCCAATGTTCATGAATAAGTTTACACTTTTATTACGATAATATACAATCAGTAGCCACTTCTGTGCGGCTATTTGTAACCTTTCCTCGTGCATTCAATGTTTACGACATATAAGATATAACATATTTCCCTTGCTGTTGAGAACCTCGCTTGACATGTCCTCCATAAATATTATGTATCATCTTGTAAACCTCGGAAACATCTAGATTTTATTTTATCGATTTGAAAGTGCAGGTTATTTCCGTCCATACCAATCCTGTCACATCTATTCTTGGTCACCTTAGTGAACTTCATATTAAATTCTAGAATTGTCAGCTTGAGTCAGTTTTAATAATAATAATTAAAAGTTAAATTTTATTTTTTTACTTTTTGAATAACTGCTCTACCAACTGAGCTAACAGAAACATATCTCCTTCGCACTCGAATAAGAAATACCAACATTATCTTCATTTTCTCAACTCACATTTTTATTATCGTACATAAAGGCCGAAAACTATATTATTTATCAATATTTAAATGTTTTATTTTATTCCTTTTCTATAACAAATAGAGATAATGATATCCTCATCTATATGATTTAAATAATATGAAGTAATTACTTCATATATGTATTTATATTATGTAGTGTTTTTTCTGAAATAATTATAATTGTATTTCTTTGTCAGTAAGTATATATTGATCTCTTACTGATCTCCCCATATTTTGTAAGCCATGTTTTTTTTACTATTTGAAACGTTATAATATTGTTGGGAGTTTTAAAAGATAGTAAGATTTTGTTGTAGAGTTTAGTATCAAAGAATATGAAGCTTTTTGCCCAAATGTTGAATTTTTAGTTTGTTGATGGATATGTTTTTTACCTGCAATCTATTGTTTCTAATATACGTGTTAGTCGTTATTTCTTAGTGTTTTGTATTTATGAATATAAAGGAGTATTGTTTCGGATTAGTGTCCATATTAGATAACATTATGGAAGTGGGGTGCAGGGAGGGAGTCATTAGGGTGTGATCGGTCAACAACGACATAATGTTTTTTTGATGAATGATACTGCAAGTTTTATGACACGATGCTTCTGACAAGCCCTTCTTATTCCACAAGTTGTAAATTTAATTAATATTCAACCTATCGACCAATCCTCAATTTAATTAGGAGTGTCTCCACTAGGGTTTTAGGAAAACTGTTTAAAATGGAACTAGATCAGAAAACCATCCTTAATTGGATATTATTCTGCCTTGACTAAGCTCATTGAATCGTAAATCAACCTAAATATTTTGCCTTGACTAAACTCGTTGAATCGTAAATCAACCTAAATATTTTGCCTAGACCAAACTTGTTGAATCGTAAATCAACCTAAATATTTTGCCTTGATTAAACTCGTTGAATCGTAAATCAACCTAAGTATTTTGTCTTGACTAAACTCGTTGAATCGTAAATCAACCTACATATTTTGCCTTGATTAAACTCATTGAATCGTAAATCAACCTAAATATTTATATCCTTGGTGAAATTTTCAACAGTATTATTTCTTTCACAAGCGTTTAAATCAGACAATAAAAGAGGTAGGTGCGTGTGGTGTATTGTTTATTCCTTCTAATGAGCAATACACTTTGAGATGATCGGGAGATATTAATAATACTTCGGTTCGTCTGACATTACGAGTATTTTTATTAACGTAAATTAAAATCTAACTGGACTCATGTGCGTTCCATACGATGCTCTAAGTTATTCTGAAGCGGTGGGATCGCTTACTGAAGATGCTCGCCTGTAGATCGGAAATCTTCGTAACCGTTCGGGTATTAGACTCAAACGTCCGACACGTTGTCTTTGTTATGAGGAACTACAACTGACACCTATGGAGACACCTTAAAACTATATATCCTAACATGAAACTACACTCTAACTACATCTGTTGAGCGGCAATGAAACCAAATACATTTACAAACACTACACTAAGTATAAACTATACAATCTTTTTTTATAGTAAGTAATAATTTTATGATATAATATTTTATTGTTGTTTTCGAAGTGCCCTATTTCACGTCATTGACTAAGTACTTCCAACTTAGACTTCATTTTATTCGCTTCAACCGTAGTTGTTTTCAAGATCTGATTGAAATCTAATTACAAAAAAAATTGTTTACGAGTTCGTTTTTACTACTTATTTATTTAACCTTTTGATTGTGTAATATGTTTTTCTCTCTCGTGGATACTACAATAAGTAGAACGATAATGAACCAACTGGGACAAGTGGGACACCGAGTTTATTTGATTTTAACTTCAGTTGCACACGTTCTCAATCGATAATACTTTTATTGTGACGCATTATCACGATTAACACTGCAATGACAGTGTTCATGTACTGCAATGACAGTATCCACGTGTCCACTGCTTGTCAAGTTTTAACTGTCTCCGTAACAGGTACTTTGAATATTATAAAAGGGGTTTTATTCAAGAATTTGAATCATGTGGATGATGCGTGTCAAGTGTTGATGCTCAAAAAACATTACAAAACCTACAAATTATGTTTACTATCGAAAGATATATCAATTATAAATTGACTGCGGTCAATAGCATTTGTTAAACTTTCTCCAACAATGCTTTCTGAGTCTAATTTGTTTTTCAATCTAGCGAACCTCCTTATCGCTGTTACATTTCATCTCAGGTGGTCGAGCGTAATCAAATTACTCGTAATTCCAATAGAAAATCAAGTAAGTAGGTAGTAAGATAGAAAGGAAAAATTAAGTATTACCCTTTGTTACATAACGAAGCAAGGTGTCCATTCATCTGAGTATTGCTATTCGCAATCAATGGAAAAAAAGTCAAGAAAAAGATAATTGACTGAGCCTAGCGGACTCCTATTTTATGTTGACCATTTGACATTTGATCTGTCTGTAAATTTGTTTCTACGTTCCGGTTCCGGTTCAAGATGTTGGTATTGTTGGATACTGCCTTTTTATCCCGCCAGAGGTTACATGGTCGTGGTTCCAACAACGAGCTATCGAATCGGATAATCAATATTATGGTACCAGCCGGCCTGAAGAAATTTGAAAAAAGATTAAGGCGATGCCATACGTTGTAATGCAAAATCATGTGTTTTTGGTTTGAAAATTTGGTCGCCTAGAAATGTTTCAGATGCTTTAATTAAATACTGCGAGTAGAATACATCTTGGCCTTTGAAATAATCGAGTATTTTTTAGATAAGTCGTTTTATAAGCCCAGAAAATAATAGTGTAAAGGCCTATGAAAACTGCTTTAAAGTTCAAAATCTCCTACTTACGAACCCATTTTCGCTTATGATTTTATTGTATAATGTGGCAAATTAATTTATCTATATTTTATCGAAAAAAATTTAATATTTATGCCTCAACATCCACAAAATAAAATAAAAGGCATTTTTTGGCCATGTTTTTTTCTTGCATAAATCAAAACAGGCGGATGGTGTTAAGCGGGAATTTAAACCTTATCGCCATCTACGTAAGGGTTGTTATTGATAGCTGCTCAATTTAAAATATTACACGAAGTAGAGCATCGCCTTAAGTGACGTTACAAGTGATTTGTTCTTTCATGATTATACAAGAATTTTAGGCGATCGCCTTGATGAAAATAATGTTAAATTATTATTTGTTTTGTAAACAGGTATAAAAATGTCACCACATTATTTGCGTGATTATTCAAGATTTCTCCAAAACTGGGAATGACGAGAAATGGAAAAATGGCGCACGTATTGGCCCTTTATGAATTTAAACGGGATTGTTATTAGCATAAAGCTAAAGCTAATGCCGTGAAAGGATATTTACCTGACAAGGGCGGGTATAAGGGCTGACCCCGGTACTCGCGATAAGCTTTACAATAATATAATGCTAGTTTTATCGGCGAGAACACCCCTAGCCGGCATAAAACCTCCCGTTTATCATCCCTACGTTCTGCTCCCCGAGAGGGTAAGGGACTGCCTTGGAAACTATAAATAGATTGAGGCTCTTACCAGAATAGATGGGGTGGTCCCACCTCCTCCTCACCAACCCTCTACGTGATACCTACCCCAACTGACAATTTTTTTGTAATATCTATTATCTTCTGACTCGCATAATGTTCTTAATTTTTTTGCCTCATCTGTTTTTAAATAACAACAATATTAATATTATACCGCAATTATATTCTTATATTATTTAAAAAGTCTTAGTTATTCAATTTCCATATATTTTATAAATTTACATTATTCAAATTTCATAATTCTAAATAAATAAAAAAGCGTAGAACTCAGTTTAAGATATTACATGCTGAGCTTCCGATAGTTTGTCGTCAATATTTGTCACTCTCTATTGTTTATATTTAACGCCCTTCGTTAAGAGGAAGCTATATAGGTACAAGCCAAAAATTTGTATATTCTTGGTATACCTTATATTGTTGGTAATAGGCATTAAAATCGCTTGACAAACGGAGTCTAGAAACGTTCGATTTCAAGCACAAAACTGGTTTTTATTTATTTTGTAAATAATTTTATAAGAAAGCATAAAAGTTACTCAAGTGAAACTGTCACAGATAATTTTAGCTATAATACCGTATTTTTTAAAGTTATTTCCTGTATTTCTATTGAAAAATATTTTTTTTGGTAGTTTAAATTTATATTTTTTATTGAATAATTTATTTTTTTATTTGTATTCTACTCAAGCCAAACGATAGGAAAACCTTCAATTTATCAAAAGCATATTTTTTGTGCATTTATAATGTACACCAATTCGTTATAAAGATTAATCAAAATAGTGATTTAGCATTAAGTTTCGCCTTAAAGTATATTTGACATCTTCAATTTCTTCACGTATATATATATACTTATTCATATATATATATATGAGTGTGTATTACGATAAATATAACAAACACTTAGACAAAACATATTTTTGGAATAAATGATTTTTCTATGTGAACATCGCATACGAGAGAGAGTCAGAGTATATATGTGTAACTCACTGTGTATAATTTACATGACAATTCAAACTTAGATAAACTTCTGAAACATACCTACTGGGTAAACAAGCTCGTTACAAACCTAAATTAATGAATTCCTTGACCTTGTCCAAAAAATTTTCTGCTGGGCGTACATTAGGAGCGTTTTTTACACTTTATTCGCCCTGAAAACAAGATTTTTTAATATTTTATTTCGTTATTTTACGCGCTTGTATCAATAGCCCAGTCAATGAAGGTTTTGTGTCGGAACTAATTCCCCGGAAGCTGAATTTTTCACAGATGTTAGAAGACCTTTAGACATGTATTTTTACAAAAGTCCCCGACTTTCCCCCTTGTGCTTCCTTCCCCACCCCCTCTTGAATATATTTTTCAAGGCCTTTCGGAATACGCTAATATCTCCTTAATGGTTTTATTAAATCAAATTATTTATTTTTTATTTAGTTTTTAATTAGTTATTCTAAAAAATTGTATTCTTTCATTTTTGCGAGAAAAGCTATACAATCTCTACAATTTATTAGTAAAGGAAAAATATCAGTTTTTAAAATAGTATTTCAGAATATATTTGCACATAACTTTTTTCTGAGCCCGTTAACGAAAAAAAATAAATCAACAAAACTTGTAGACAATATTTCTAGCTATAAAATAATGTATATAATAATGGGTTTTAATTTATAATAAGGCACGTAGGCTGTTAATAAGGAGCACGGCGCGCGGCGGCTCGACCGCGCGGCGGTTCGCGGCGCAGCGAGAAGTTACAAAAACCTAAGGAAAGTAATGATTAATTCATGTGTTTGCTTTATTTTTATAACAAATTCATCTAACGTTGAAGAGTTTTATTGTTATTTACGTTTGATAGTTCGGAGGGGAGGGGGGGGGAATATAAATATTTTCCCTTGCCCAATGAAGCGTTTTCATTATCCACTAACCGCCGTGCCCCGGTCTGGCTAAACAGTCATATTATGTTGTATATTTGTTTGTAACTCATTATTTAAATGAAGTTATGTGAAATAAGCCAAAAATACCTACGACAGCATGGGACTACCCTTTCACCACATTAAAATGTTGCAGACCTTATGTTATGGCGAAGTTCTAAAAAATCTTTTGTGGTAATTCTCACTTTTTTATTATGTGCACCTATCAACAATAAAATACCGAAACAACAAATCACTTAAAATAGAGCATAGATCTAAAATGGTTTACTTTCAAACAAGCTTCTTAAAATATACCTTAAAAATATTATAATGACAAAACGGTTTGTAAATTATATTATATATAAATATTATCTATGACAAAATTAGGCAAATATTCAAATAATTTTCTAGTCAAGAGAGTCTTCCATTTCTTCATCATACTGGGGTGTGTTCAGACCATTGGTTCAGATACGATAATCAGTTACGGTTGTAGCACATGGCAGAGCAGGTAAATCCAGATTTTCTGCAGCCACAGTAATTTCCACATCCAGACTTGCAGGAACAGGACACCAGAGAAAGAAGGTCATCAGGAGAAAAAGGTTTCAAAAATTTCTTCTTTCCACCATTTTCATTTACAGTTTCATACCTCCATCCCCAGTTTATAGGGTTTAGTTTGTTTCCTAACCAAAACTGTACTTGCAAATAAACTCTCAACAAATGTTGATGACACGATTCTGAAGTCGGTGGTAGTTTTGTCAAGTCAAATTTAGATTTAAAAGCTGATTTTGTCGTTAGTCTGGTAAACTTATAGTATCGAGCTTCGTTTCAATTAGAGTAGCTACCAAGACCATACATGGCGAGAGCGAATTTTTTCCCATTTTGCAAAAAGTTCTCTTCAGTTGCATCTTTTTCCAGAAATGCTTCGCTGCGCGTTTTGCTTCGGGATTGTTTTTCATCATATCAACAGCTTTTATCTTTCCTAACCCATATAAAGATGGGGTCGTATCACAGCCCGTAATGGCATGGGTAAATAGCATATGTTTTCGAATATCTTTAAGTAACATTATAGGCTTCTCTATGATGTAGAAAGTTCTTGAAGGGGCCTTTCCACCAACATCTTTACAGAAAAAAATAGATTTTTCTTCAGTAGCAAGACTTACAAGTAATACCAAAAGATCACTATCCGTGCCAACAACAATCACTTGTGAGAAGATGTTTAGTTGTTCGATGCCGGTACGTACAATGTCAATATCGGCATCACCTGCGGCCGTGACAGTTTTCAAACCAGATTCACTAAATTCATGACACAGTGCTTCAATAATTATTTTTTGTTATTATTCTTATTAGATAAGAAAGCTTCCGTCTTAGTCAAACAACGTATAGTGAAGTTTAATGCAATATCGCACGATGAGTTGTTAGCCGACCTACGTATTTGCTCTTCATATTTTACAGTTGGTTCTTCAGGGTATCCATCGAAAACGACAATAGAATGTTTGCCAAATTTAGTATGGACGAAACGTGAGTATGATTTAATGATGTCTCCGTAAGTTGTTTCAGTTTGCCAAACAACAGAGTATAGGAGGTATCCCCCATCGATGACTATTGCAGCATTTTCCAAATCAACTTCATCAAGAATACTTTCGCTAAATACTTTCGCCATACATGATTTTGTTCCTTTACGAAGGGAGACTTCATAAAAAATAGAAGGGGTCTTGAAGCCAATTCATATCCTAAGTAGGTCTAAAGCTTGCTAGGACTATCAATAATGCACAGTATTCTGTTAAATAGCTGTTGGGGGTTTACTGCAACTTGTCTCGTCCGAACTGTTGCGGATTTGAATCTTGCTGGGTAGTCACCATGTCTTTCCTTTTCAGTCGTATATCTCCAAAATTACATCCTTTCATTTTTTGCATTGCTGCCAGGCCCACCTCATAGGCGTTATCACAATTGACACTATTATCTGAAACAAACCCTGAAGATAAAGGACATCAGCTCCCCTGAGAGCTTGGTGAACGGGCTGTGGTGTCTTAGCCATGATGTATATTTTCCTATATCTAGCTCATCCCTTTTCTTCCGTGATTCGCGCAGCTCAACATGCTGTTCAGTCAAATGAAATTCTAAACCGATGAATTCTTCAATGCTCTCTTACACTTTCACGCAGTAAGTGGTTCCAAGTTTCCACTTTGACAAAGCGCTGTCAGTGATTCCGCGCCCAAGTGTCAAACCTCCTACTGACTTCATTGGTCGCATGAGACACTGCTCGATGATCATGTCCGTCCACGTACCGGACCAATATCTGTCGCTTCTTCTTATTGTAAAGCACACATTTTCAGTGAATAGTTAATATTCTTCTTTAGTTATTCTTGATTCGAGTTGCAACATACTTTGAACATACATATGTGCTGATTTTTTGTATGGTAAATGTCCTGCCGGTGGAAAAATTGAAGCCTATCAACAATAGTATTTAAGTGCATTTTCCGATTCCCGGACAAATATAAATCTAAGCATGAGGTCGATTCAATGTAGAAGGTAAAGCCACAACTTGGCAGTCCTAATCGAAGATTCCTTAATCCTGTCTTCACTTGCTTCAGTATATGGAATCGTCTCTTTTAGATTGTCATAATTATTAACCTCCTCCATATCTTTTTTCCACGTAACTAAATCTTGATACATATTTTCTATTTGTCTTAATTTCCCATCAATATCTCGGTATTCTTTTCTCATTACGTGGACAAGAGACGCTGCTGTTAAAGTGTAGGCTCTGTTTGCCCGAGAATATTCATGTTCCTGGAGCATGTGGGTTACTGTTGAGGACGCGTAAACTGATTCCCATAAATTTCCCACATACCTTTATTTAAATAATAAGTTACAAACAAACAAACAACATAATATGACTGTTTAGCCAGACCGGGGCACGGCGGTTAGTGGATAATGAAAGCGCTTCATTGGACAGGGGAAAATATTTATATTCCCCCCCTCCCATCCGAACTATCAAACGTAAATAACAATAAAACTCTTCAACGTTAGATGAATTTGTTATAAAAATAAAGCAAACACACGAATTAATCATTACTTTCCTTAGGTTTTTGTAACTTCTCGCTGCGCCGCGAACCGCTGCGCGGTCGAGCCGCCGCGCGCCGTGCTCCTTATTAACAGCCTACGTGCCTTATTATAAATTAAAACCCATTATTATATACATTATTTTATAGCTAGAAATATTGTCTACAAGTTTTGTTGATTTATTTTTTTTCGTTAACGGGCTCAGAAAAAAGTTATGTGCAAATATATTCTGAAATACTATTTTAAAAACTGATATTTTTCCTTTACTAATAAATTGTAGAGATTGTATAGCTTTTCTCGCAAAAATGAAAGAATACAATTTTTTAGAATAACTAATTAAAAACTAAATAAAAAATAAATAATTTGATTTAATAAAACCATTAAGGAGATATTAGCGTATTCCGAAAGGCCTTGAAAAATATATTCAAGAGGGGGTGGGGAAGGAAGCACAAGGGGGAAAGTCGGGGACTTTTGTAAAAATACATGTCTAAAGGTCTTCTAACATCTGTGAAAAATTCAGCTTCCGGGGAATTAGTTCCGACATTGGGTCTTTTTTTCCCTTCATTGACTGGGCTACAAGGGAAAAGCTTTCGCCTCCCATGGAAAAGCTTTTACTAGCATTGAAGCTCGCAAATATTATTATATTATATTTCCATACGACTCTGGAATCTGACTTCTGACCAAAGGAAATGGCTCGTGCCTGGAATAATTAACCCAGGGAATCATGCGATGGCGGATTTCGATCTGCTTTGCATGCTAATACTGCAGTGGAGTTTCCAATTGCGGTTAAAGGTATTAAGTATGGTTAATAATTCCAAGTTGACTGTCTCTCTGAATAGCCTAAACGTTTCAGATTACATCGCTAGGGGGAAATGGTAAAAACGCAAAACAATACAACTAAAGAATTTTTTATGTTATTTCGTGCGGTAACGTTTTGTATTTAACCCCTAAGAAACCGCAAAGTCAAACATTTAACCGTGAATTTAGTTTAAGGGTAAAGTTAAAAGAATATGTAATTCATAGATGGCGCTAAATTAATTATTTTATTAATAAACATTTTTTGCATGTAATGCTATGAGTTAAGTATTTGTTTATGCTATTCATAATGGTCATAATGGTCATGAATTACCTAACGAGTCAAGAAATGAACAGTATTCTCAAGACTATGCTTTTTGCAGATGATGTAGTACTGATAGAAGAAAATCATTGTGATCTACAAAATAGCCTGGAAAGGTGGAGAAAGATCCTGGAGGATAATGGACTAAAAATTAGCAGGAAAAAGACGGAATATTTGTATTTACCATTTGAAGACCCAAATGCTGTAACTCCTTCGATGCAATTGGATGGAGTAACATTAGCCAACTGTGACTCATTTAAGTATCTGGGCTCACTCTTCCACAGAGACGGAGGATGTGCAGCGGATGTCAACCATAGGATAGGAGTGGGATGGATGAAATTTAGATCCGTAACAGGAATTTTGTGCGACACGAAAATGCCAATATAACTTAAAGGAAAGACATACCAGACTATTGTTAGACCCGCGATAATGTATGGCTCCGAATGCTGGACTATGTACAACTCCTACTCTAGGCAACTCGAATCAGCAGAAATGCGAATACTTAGATGGACGGCAGGAGTATCATTAAAAGATAAAATTAAAAGCTCACGCATTCGTGGTAGCCTGGGTGTCACTGACATAAACAGAGCGCTAGAGGAACGACAGTTAAGATGGTATGGGCACATAAGACGGAGACCACCAGACCACACAGTGAAGCAGGCAATGTCTATAGAGCTTCAAAGACAGTCATCCAGAGGTAGACCAAAGAACTCCTGGATGACCCAATGCTCCAAAATCCTACAAAGAAACGGCCTAGATGAAAGCGACACTCAGAACCGAAGAAGCTATAACCTGAGAACGAGAAGAGCCGACCCCAACAGCCTACCTAGGCAATGAGTTGGGATAGTGCTAGGAAGAAGAAGAAAGAATCTATGAGTTATTTGTTTGAAAATTAATAAATAGTTTTGTCTGTATACCTACATCACGCTCAGTTCTTTCAAGAGAGGCACACAAATACAATATATAATAGTATCGGTGATTCAATCCAATATGTTATATGGATGCCTTTCTTGAAATAATTGAGTTTGTGCGTGGACAAAACTGTTTATTCACATTTATACCGCTTATGTACGGGCGCAAACAAATATTTAATATTAGTATTTTAAAGCATAACTTGCAAAAAGTGTTTTTTTATTAAAATACTTCAATTAGCACCATCTATGAAAGAGTATCTTTTCCCGCCCACCAATAATATGTAGCCATTGTGAAACTGTGCTTTTTGGCCCGGCTTGTAATAAAATGTTATCATTTTAAATTAATTCGTGTTATCTGATATCTTTCCACCCATAATATTTTATACTGTTGCGCAACACGGCATAACACCCCAAAAACAAACAACAAAAATATACTGTTGCGTGTTCACAGTTTACAGTACACGGGTGTTTTTATAAATATTGTATTTTTTCTACTTTTTCCATTTCTCTCCTATTTATCCCATTGCTATGAAGTCCAATTAATCCTCCAGATCTGCGCCTAATTTCTTCCAACGGATAATAGATATTGATGTGATTTTATCTTTTCCGACTTTATGTCCGGGTTAAATCTTCCCCACAGGAAAAACTAAACCCTTCACACACTTTTCCACAGATGATCATCTAGTCAATCCACATTATGCAAGTTCATTATATAATCATAATAAATACAAAACAATACAAAAACAACACGTTAACTCACCAGGGATCAAATGGGAAAACAATTCACTGACTCCAGATGTTTTCATATCAGAGAGTTCGGCTCGGTAGAACTCCTAACTGGACTTATAAATCCTACTGATCCCTTAGTATAAATATTAAAAAAAATCTTTCGTAATCCTACATGTATTTAAAATGACTGATTTTCGCATTTTTATACACAAATTCTTTGACTAATCAAGATCTAATACGCCTAAATTTTGAATGAGAGAGCTAGGTATAATGCCAGTAGCCGAAATAACAAATGGTAATATTTTTATAGTCCGAGAATGCCAAATTCTTTTGATCTCTATTTTCTTATATTTTCAGAAACAGATTTTTGAATATTACAGGAATTTGGAATAGCGATATCAATGATATAAGTTATTTTTTTTAAATTTTGTCATGTAAAACTATATGGGGATAATATTATTATTTTTCTACACACGGAGAAAAATGAGTATTACTAATTTATTAAGAATCTCTTGAAATTATTGGTAACCCGGTCAATAACAAGATTGCATGCTGCTTCCTGATAAAATTTTAGTAAATTACGAATATATAATCCGAATATATCGGAATATTTTCATGAATAAGAGTAATAAGTGGTTCTATGCTAAACACATCTCGGATCGTCCAGTTTCTCACACGATCTTATTTTGTGACTCCAGCGCTCGGCCAAATTGTACGTATCTACGAAAGAATACGTCAATGTGTTTTTTTTCTTATAAGGCTGACACAGTGGCTGCGTCAATGTCAACGGGCGTAGGGTAGGTACACACGTGCTCAGGTGAATTGTAAAGGTGTACAACCATAGATATGTAACACTTGGTCGATGTGTATAACAGGTTACAGCAACGGAGGTCTCAGGTCGCTATTCTTGTGAAGCGGAAGTGGTACAATCACAGCCTTCATCGCCGGTTGAAATAATGTCTTCATTGTGTAGAAAAGAATCATTATAACACCGCAGTACCTAACTTCTTGAATAAGTAACCAGTAAAGAAAAAGTACCTACCTACCTACCTGCAGTACCTACGAGTACTAACCATTTTTTATATCTCTGACGCAGTACCTTTTTATTAACGTTTGTTGATAACCCCAAAATTTAAAGAAAAAAATCATTTAGTACCAGCTTATGTTATAAATTAGTTGGAACGTTCTCCGCTTTTTTGATAATTTATTGGAAAGAATCCATAAATAGATTAATTGGTTTCCAATTATGTATTAGTAAATACGGCGTTTTAAATCATGAGCAATTTATTTTTTTTACATCTTTTATGTTTTATTTTTGTGTAAATAATTTACCTGCGGGAAATGATCGTTCAAATATAATTATGTTCCGGTTAAGCAATTTATTTGAAACATCATTAGTATTCTTAAATGTATTTCAAACGAAATTTTTGATTGAGTCCATTACTAGTCAAAGTACCTACCTATATTAAAAATTCACGTAGATACCAGCTATTTGCTGATATAAGATGACGTCCTCCGTTGTCGGGGGGTAAAGCACTGGTAAATCGCGGGTTCAAATACCGGCGTGCGCAAGTAAATTCTATTTGATGATATTGTGTTATTTCACAATTAATTAATTAAAAATAATATATAGTGTACTTGCGGCACGTTACAGAGTTGAATATACTCTCAGTATGGCTCTGGTGTAAGACCACCATTCAGAATTGAAACGTTACTTGAAATGGCTTTGACAACCAAATATGAATAGCCAGGTACTTCCCTACCTTCCTCTTCCCCGTCTCCTTCCCCTCCCCACTACCTTCAGCAGTATACCCCAATTGGGGACGCCATTGTCTCACTGACTCCAGACGTTTGGAAGCAGTGGGGCCTCTCATAAAAAAAAAATGAATCGCTAATGAAAGTACCTACCTACATACAAATTTACCTTACAAATATTCCTGCCGTTTTAAATACCTTTTCCAGCGAAGCAATTATGTGCCAATTTACGCATTTGCAATTAATTTAACAAAATTTCAAAATGTTTTGATTTTCGATTATTTGATTTCTGTGACGAAAATAATTTTAAATATCGATGAAAATTATTTTTAAATTTACATCTCTTTACGACTTCATAAAATTATAAGTAGGTACCTCTACTTAAAAGGATCTCGTTTTTCGCAGCAATTTCAGTGATTTCGTCAATGGGGTATTTTCATAAACTATAAAAATATGTGGAAGATTTAAAATTTATTTTTCTGCGTCATTGATCTCTCCGGCACTAGTGCATTGTCGGAAAACATGCCAAATTCATACCCAACATTTGCACACGATTGAACTTTGTCACATTAGATTCGTTCTTGAGTTCAACAGCTCGTCTGTGCATATCATTATGCCGGCTTCTGTGTTTCCTCCCTCCTATACTACACATTATTTTTTTTCTTTTTTATGTGCAGCATTCCAAATAGCATTCCCAAATAGGAATAAATTCGGTTTAGGGGAGTCACTCGAATAACCGAAATTGAACTTGATTTAGACTAATTTAGGGCTGGGGAATCAGAATCTGTAAGAATTAGGTGGGGTCAGCACTATTAACTGAGTTATAGGGTCTTGAAGTTTCGTACGCGACACTTTGAAAACATGTTTTATATATTATTTCAACTATGAATTATGAATTAAAAACAATCAAATTAACAACTATTTTATACTTTGACATTTCAGCAGTGCCAACCAAAAAATAAAAAGTGTTGCCATATAATAATAATATCAATGCATGGAAAATTCTGAAAATTAAATATCATTTGCCAGATTTGTAGTTTATTATTTAAAATCTAACCTAACCTAACCTAACTGTGATTTTCTATAACAAAAAATGACCCTTTAATAACGCCCACTCGCGTCCCCTTTAGAGTTTTATCCCAGTTTTCAAGTAGTTTGTGGGCTACGCTAGGTTTGTATAGACTGGTTTGTGATTTAATTCTAATACCTTTTTTCCATGTTATTTCCTGTAACAAAAAATTGCCTCTTTAATAACGCCTGCTCGCGTCCCCTTTAGAGTTTTATCCCAGTTTTCAAGTAGTTTGTGGGCTACGCTAGGTTTGTATAGACTGGTTTGTGATTTGATTCTAATACCTTTTTCCCATGTTCTTCTGCCTACTCTAACCCAAACTAAAAACCTAACCTATTTTGTAAAAAAATATTATTATTATATGGCAAAACTTTTCTTTTTTTGGTTGGCACTACTGAAATTTCAAAAGTATTAAATAGTTATTGATTTGATTTTCTTAAGTCATAGTTGATAAATAAAACATGGTTTCTATATATCGCGTACGAAATTTCATGACCCTATAACTCAGTTAATAGTGCCGACCCCCACCTAATTCTTACAGATTCGGATTCCCCAGCCCTTAATTAGTCTAAATCAAGTTCAATTTCGGTTATTCGAGTGACTCCCCTAAACCGAATTTTACCCCCCAAATATGACATAGTTGTTTAGTAAATGTTTAAAAAAAAGTTAATTTTTGATTCAAAAGTTAGTAGATATAAATCTTAGGGTTTATGCTTTTACTAAATAAATTAATTTACTAATTTGGTTTTTGTGCTGTTTATTCCAGTGGCCTGTCAGCCCCCGGCGCCCCGCTCAGCCCTACGCAGACTTTTGGCTCCATCCGCTCCCTGTCAGGGCCCCGTGAGGTGGCCAGCTTCCCCCTCTCGCGCACCCCCACTCCCCCACCGCACCACAAGTAAGCACAACCCTTTAATGAAGTTCATCAGATCAGGATTGTCATTATTTGGTATTTGGCAATGTCTCCTGGTTCCTTAGCATCGCTCACAAGAAGTCTGAGCCTTCTTGCCTACAAGGCGGGTTATTGGTACCATATGTGGCACCCAAAATGAGTCAATCCAAAGTACTCATAAACAGACCAGATCCTAGACCTAGGCGAACCAGGCAAATACTCAATATGAACAGTGCACTCATTAAGGGAACTGGTAGGACTACTAACGGGACACTGATAACTCAGGAGACACACAAAGCTATTGGGAGTGGAAAAAACTAACAGATGCAGGAAATGCATGAAGAGACTCCAATACACCTATGATGCCAATGTCCCGCCCTAATGGGAACAAGGCTCAGCTACCTGGGAAGACACATTGTGGAACCAGGAAACTGAAACCAATATCCAATGAGAACTCTGGTGAACTGGGGATCAAAGGAACTGGCTTACTGTCAAAGGAATCAGGTAAAATGGGCCTCACTCGTGGACTGAGCGCTCATGGGAACTATGTAAACCATCTCCATTTTATTTATATGGTACCATAGGTGAATCGTCGTTTCTTAACCCTTCACATTTCCTACAATAGACATCCAATGGTAGCATGAGTCTCCCTGAGGTGGAAATATCCTGCTAGTTTTCCTACTCAGTCATTTTGTTCTCAGATGCAGGTTTTGTTATTGTTACTTTCTGACCTGTTACAAATTAAATGCATTAGGAACTTCGAACGACATTTTTAAATTACATTATTGCAGCCTTTTAAATAAAGTTAAAATCGAACCGTTGGAGTACTAAGACGTCAAGTCACTGGAGATAAATTGTTTAGGAGAGCAATTTTAAAGTTGGTGCAGTCATAGCAGGTGTGTATATGTACCTGTAAATATGGACTAATGACAAGTGTGCCTTAAATAATGGAGAAAAGCATATTTTCCCATCAAAAAGTAATTTTGCATTTGGTGGATTTATAACTTTTGTGTTGCAAAGGGTCGTAATGTCAATTTATTTTTTTTCCAGATCCAATTTCTGCGACGTGGAGAGCGCCCTCAGCTCGCCGATGCCTTCAGGAGACCAGGCCGAGACGTTCGCCTTCGTCTCCCCCAGCAACGACTTCCACTCAGTGGAGTGCAAACTGACCACTATGCAAGAACTCAACAGTGTCAAGAACACACCTGCCGAGAATGAACTGTTAACAGCCTCCTCCAGAAAGTCTGACTCTGCTTCCATATCATCTGGCAGAAAAACAGTCTCTGTAATACTGCCCACGTTTGGCAAAGGCTGATGCCCGTTGAGTTCTGACGGACACGACGTGTAGGGACATGTTGCTCAGTCAGATACTTTAGCGTGGGACTCGCGTCTAAGTGAGATACTTTAGTGTGGGACTCACGTCTAAGTGAGATACTTTAGTGTGGGAATCTCGTCTAAGTGAGATAATTTAGTGTGGGACTCACTTCTAAGTGAGATACTTTAGTGCGGGACTCACGTCTAAGTGAGATATTTAATGTGGAACTCACGTCTAATATCAAACCATGTGACAGAAATCCGTTAGTGGGTGTGGAAATCAAATAAAGTTTGCTGTGAATTATTTTATGTTTAAGATACTAGTCCTAAGTCGTGAAGCAACCGTTGTTTGTGTATCGTGTCAAGAATGTGTTTACTATTGGTGATGCCAAATAGAATTAAACGTTTTTTTTATGTTTGTGTGTTGTGTGTACATACCGAGCTAAACGTTTTTTTGTATCGATAAATTAGATGTCCATGAAGTTGTTCTTCCAATCTTTCTTTGTTTAAAAGAAACTGAAGTAAACATCGAATCAGACCGTATCCGACGTTGGAAAGTGTGAATGAATTCAATTCGATAGTAATATTACGTGCATCCATTGTTACTTCGACTAGTTACATGTTCACATTACATATCATCATTAGAAAGCAATACTGCCGTAACAGTCAAAATATAATCTTAACAAAAGCAGAAAATATTATGTTACATCGTCACAGAAAAAGCGACTGTTTCAGCAAGATTGCTTTCCTGCTATGTTCAATATTATAACATATACAAACGTTTATTAGAAAAAAATAATGAAAACTAACAAGTCTCGGTGAAAAGATAGGAACCTGTTAGATGCAAGTAGGTTGGTTTAGTCCATTTGCAGTCAATTATCACTTTATGGTTGCCGTTGGGAATAATAATAAGTGAGATTCGTCTTGTTTAATCATAAAAATAGTGTTGGATCCACATCCGTCCACAAGTGCCAACTGAGGTATTGTGCCATAGCGGAACCTTATCACGTTGTGCTTTCATTACATTATTATTTCTGGTCTTTGATTACATAAAATCAGCAAAGAACCATTAATTTCTATGGCCAGGTTGTCAAGACACTGATAAAATGTGTAGTAATATTAAAATGTCTTCTGTAAAATATCGCTTTACTCCTTGGCTCCTGTCCAGATGACTCTTGTTTGATGACAAATTATACATTTATGTGACGTGTTCCCAATTTATTTATAAATGGACAATAAGAAATAACAAAAACAATCATTAAAAATAATATTAGAAGTCCACATGATGAATTTAATAATAGCAAGGATTAAAATAAAATTTATTGGAATAACTTTTGAAGGTTATACATATACACATCAATGTAATATTTAATCATTGAAGAAGAAGATAATGTTAATAAATCTAAATGAAACATGAAACAGAACAAGACACAGAAAATAAAAAGGTAACGGTTTCAACTGGAGATCGATAGATCAATGAGTATTCATTCTAGACTTCTAGAAAAAATTAGTAGATGTCTCATTTCCCATATAAATAAAACAAATCGGTATATCTGAGACACTATCTAGGTTACAAATAATATATTCAGGTAGAACTTTGTAATCATGCAAAAGATCAGCCAACAAAATATGGAAATTAGTTGAGGATAATTTTGGTAATTCTTAAATTTAAATGAGTTTGATAAAATTTCAGTTGGAGTATTGTTCTATCCACAATTGCGACTGTTACCTTCTTATTTTCTGTTTCATTTAGATATACTAAATTATCTTCAATGACTAAAATAATATTGAGTAGTCCTGCTTATCTGTTGGTCAAGGTAAGAAACCATTTGGTTTACTTTAATTTGCATCTGGATTCTTGCAAAACACAGTTTCTTGCTTGACCCAGTTTCAGTATTATTTAATATGCTCAATTTATGTTTGGCTCAGAACATCTGCGTACATATATAATAAAATTACGCACACAAACATATTTGAAAGGGCGTGCGTACCTTGTTAAAGACAAAGAAGAACTCTTTACTATGATATATTATTATAGTGCATGTTTTGTCCAAGCAAATAATAATTTTATATTGTGATTTGTTTTGTAAAATAACGTTTTCACTTTTTCAGACATATTGTGTCTAGTCATAGACATCCAAATTAATAGATTAGCCAATCAAAAAAGGGGAACAAACCTTCTTGTGCAGAGCGTGGCAGGTGATTTGTCAATAAATTAATCTGATAGTATACAGGCAACTCGCATTGTAATATCTCCATTGTTACACTATTTAGTTAAGACACTTTTACAAATGTGTTACAATTTAGTCTCAATTTTAGCGTCGCTATACCAGGCGATTTGTTTACGAATGAACATTCCGATCCTGCGTAGAAAAGTCCCACAATGGACAACGCTGCAAACATTTACCTTACTTTTCTGCGCATGGTCTGGTTATTTCAACGTGCTCTCTTCGGTGGTCAATGTACAACTGATTTCATAATTTATTCAAAGCATTCTCAAACCCTCCTGATGCCAAAAATATGATCACATGGTTTGCCTCCAGCTTGTCGAAATGAAACCCAGATTTCATCGTGGGCAAGTCTATTAACTTGAAAGTCTATGTGTCTACTATATTTCATATGTTGAATCTGTAAATTATTGTGATGTGTTTAAAATAGATTCTATAACATAAAACATGAGTTTAATATTTTAAGGACAGCTCATTAATGTTGTGTCTGCCAAATAATTTAGGCGAGTGATAAATCTATCAGTAGTCATTTGATGTAATAGTTTAATCAGGATAGCGCAAGGAAAGTATGAAGAAACATTTCGAACATCCTTTTCAAGTATAATCCACTTTTAAGAGGAAATTTCACCACCTCTGAAAACTGTTGAGTAACTACTCGTCAAGTAATTTTCATCTTAGATTTAACACGCCTGTAAAACAGGCATTTATTTGACAGCATTACACAGTGGTGGTGAAAAAGATAATATACAATGCTACTCGACGAGTAGTGCTAATCCGGCTGTTTACTTAGAGGTGGTGAAATACCCCCTAATAGCAACATATAATTTTAAAAATTTCTAATTAAAGTTTGCTTCTTTATAAATGGCACTACCGTTTATAATTGACTTCTTATTAGAAAAAAAATATTCAAAATACAACTAACATAATATTATAAAAATCCTTTTTTTTAACGTTTATGTATCATTTTAATACAACTATGTATGGTGAAACGTATTAGTACACCTACAGTGAAACGTATTATTACAAAGTAGGTAACTTGATTTTGTTGACTATTTTATATAAATTATGAAATAATACTAATAATAATAATTGCTCTTATGATGTGACTTGGGTAAATATTATCAAATGTACATTGTGAAATGTGTATGAATGTGCTCCCTTGTAAAATTGGATTGAGATTAAAAACAAGTTAGATTTTGTATAGAATGCAATTATTGTTTGGGAAGCATTCTCAATGTTTATATTCTAATTAATTATAATAAAACACAAAAATGCTCATAACTTTTTATATTTCGTAACAGTAATTGTTTAGGTTACCTTTTGTGTAGTAAATAACGATTGGATTTTGTATGAATGGTACTTAACGGTAAATAAAAATACATATACGAACATGCGTGTTTTACTAGGTAATTCCTTTTATGTTTCCTATACGAATGCTGCACAAGAACCGCAACTGCTTGAAGCCAGTAGTACGATAGCATCACCAGTTGCAGTATGTTGTGGAGGGAGTGGGGAGGAGAAGGAGATGAGGAAGTGGAAGGTTGACCTGACTACTCAGATGTGTCATGAACCTGAAAGGTCCAGGACAGAGCTATTCGAAAACAATTTGAAGCCGCAGCATGAGGGGGAAGATGTACGAAAAATGCCTTTATTTAAATTTTTTATGACATCCTATTCTGTCTCAACAAATACATATCCCAAAAAATCATAAGCTGTTATAATTGCATTAACAATATATCTTCAATTTGGGAAGAGAGTATAGGTACAGCCGCCTGGAGAACCATTTATTAGATAACCAACACCCCTGCTGTAAGTCACCCCAAGTGCTTTGCAAGTACATTTGGTGACTTAGCACTTTGGGGTGAGGTTTGTCTAAATCTTCGCGGTGGATGCGTTTGCCCGCCTACTGCGTGGCGGCCAGATTGGAAGACTGGCTGACGGATACCTTTTGACCTCTCCAGCTGAACTCTCTCGACTCATCGCCTTGCACCGCAGTGGGAGAGATAGATTCATATCTCTCACTCCTGGACACCTTGACCCCCAAATTCCTACCTACCTCTCATACCTCTTTCCTTCCTAAAACTTCCTTTCCCTAAAAAGACACTCCACACAGTACTCCCAAGGATGACATCAACCCTGGGGGATTTTTTTTCTTCAGGGCTTCCTGTGAGGAGCTAATGTTAAAATTTTTTTAATTAAAATGGTTGTTAAAATTTTTTAAATTAAAATGGTTATTTTAATTTTTTTACAACTTAGTATACGAATCATTTCAAAAGTCTGTCATACAGGATGGCTGCCAGACAATTTCCCTTTACCATAGATTTGGCTTCTTCGCACTAATGCTCTGTCCTGGGCATTTTAGGTTCATGGTTTGCACAGTCCATCAACATGTATTATGGTGCAGATGGGAAGAGAATTTTCAAGAACTAAAGAATACACAAAATTATGACTGTATATGTATTGTTTTTTATTAACAAAGTGCTTAGTTATAATATCATTTCTATTAAAACATACAAGCATTATTCAATATAATTACATACAAAATAAAAACTAATCTATCACATCTTATTTACATTCAAACTTCATCATACATTACATAAGAATATTTTATTCACTTAATTTATCTCCTTTCACATCTCTCAACAAACATTTTGGAATAAGCACTTTGGGTGTGCAGAAGTTGTGCAATTTCACTGTTAACTTGAGTTAACTCTATCGTATTTAAAATAACATCAATCTACAATGATGCACAACCTTTTTAACCAAGTGGGCCGTACGACATGGGCCTGCGAGCCCCACGAAAATATGGCTCCCAGACCGAGGGTTGTACATCACTGACCTATTATATCGGATGTATCATTGGCCAAAATTATTTTGAATTCATTAACAACTTGATTACTATATTTCTTAATCTAGTTATTTGTATAATGCGGTAGTTAGTATTATATTTGATGGAAGCTTATGCACCATAATCAAGCAATAGTGAAAGGTAGATTTTTATTAAAAGAAGTTTTGAATAATCTGTTCTTTCTGAAGAGGGGACTTTAGCAATTGATGAATTTGGATTAATATTAAATTAATTGAGTCGCCAAAATGTAAACAAAAAAGACATGATGAAACCCTCAATCTCTGCCTAAATTCAAAGGATTACACCCGAGTTAAGTTACAGCCCTTTTGCTATTTAAACATTGTTTCAGCGAAAATACAAGTTTAACTTGAAGAGGGACAATAAACAAGGTTGCTCTGAATCACTAGCTGAAAGGGCCACAAAAAAACCCTAAATAACAATCAATGGCACAGTCCATACGGATTTTGTCCTTAACTCTTTGCACGCGGCCGTATCAACTGTTGTTACGGCAAAAAGTCTATACTCACACGCGGCTGTATCAACAGTTGATACGGCAACTTTGACGGCCAATATTCCCGCTCTCTTTCGTCATAAATGTATTTCTTGCTCACTTGGACATTTGTAGAACTATCACGATGCTGACATCTACAAGAATTTCTCAAAAATAAAATTGTATTTCATAAAAAAAGATCGATAATCAAGTGCGCCTCTTCGCGCCTTTTAGTCCTTTAGTTTACATTTTTGTCAACGGATGGCGTTAGTACTAGTTTGTCATTCACAACTTTTCATAACTAAGAATGATAAGTGATCATGGTGTCCCACTTGTGTCTATAAACACAGTGGCCTAAGTACACACACACCGAGAGTGGTTTATTTATGACGCCGAGTGAATGGCGGGACCACATTCAAAAGATACGGTACGTCTTTGTATGAAATTTTATGTTTTTGTTTTTATAAACATCTAAGAGTGTTGACACACGAGAATTTGTTTTCATATTGTGGAGAATAATCTGTTCTGTCTATATAGTCCAATAAATCATGCCAGAATGCTATAATTTGACATTTAATTGCATGCATAGTATTTGAAAATATGTACCGCGTACGGGTATAGATAAAACGGAGCAAATTAACGCGTTCAAAAGGTTAAACATTTCACAACAACAATTACCCAGTATAGTATACGAAAACAATAATACAATACTAAAGTTACAATGCCTCGAAAAGTTTAAAATTTTATATCGCCCTTTGGTTAAAAAGCGATGCTCTGATTTTTTGAAGAAGTTTGTGTTAGTTTCACACAACAAGAAGATGTAACTATCCAAAATCCAGGTGCAAACAACTCCTTATCAAAGCAATGAAATCTCGAAGAAGCTAGTATCATTAATAGCTACACATTAAGCATTAACCCTCATAGCCTCAGAACACAGATTTATTAATACTCCTAGACCATGCTAAAAGCCTCACATTGCCGATCTGTCACCATGATCGCCAAAAGATTGTAACTGATATCAACGAAAATGATTTTTTCTTCTCATTTTTTAAGGAATACATTTATGAGAAACTGGCTGAGACCGAAAGGGTTAAGTCATCACTCCCCTGGTGTTAATTCCATAGACGTAGGTTAGGTTAGGTTGATTATGTTGGGTGTCTATCGCATGGTGTTGGAGGACATGCTGGACAGCGAGGCGGGTCCGGAGGATGCGGCGGCGGTGAGAGACACACGCTCCAGTTCTTCGTCGGCCTGGTTGTTGCGCAACTCCTGGAGGGTGTACAGCAGCTTGTTCCAGTCGTCGTGGCGGGGCAGGGCCAAGTTCTATACAAAACAAAATACAATTCAAACTCAACAAAGACTTTTTACTGTCATATTGTGAGTTCCAATGTTTCCAATATTGGATCCCACTATGTATTAAATTACTAGATTTCATTTCTTTCGCTTTTGAACAATGTTAAATTTTGGACAATGTTAAATTGTATGCGATGTAGTAACAGATGCTTTGAGTACTTGAAGTACAAATGAACTCTTGATTGTTTTGACTGTGAACTGCAAGTTTAAACAGAGCACATTATTAAAGAATGTTCATGTACCGGGGAGTAAAGACGCTGCGTAGTTTGAAGTCAGATGCTGAAAAAAGGACTAAAAAATCTCAACCACAAAAAAGTAGAGGAAAGCAAAGATTGACTTTGGACTGGGTTATTACAGGAACAGAGCAGGCAGGTTGACTCACAAAAAACTCCATAGTCGAGACTGGGTTTTAGCCAAATTTACATTTGTCCAAAACTTTTTTTTTCTTTTCCATAAACATAAAGAGATACATTATAAAATTCATACCTCGGCCACATCGTAGACCCAAATCTTGCCGGTGTCATCTCCCACGGTGATGTTGAGTCCGTTGGGGGTCCAGCTGGCCCGGTTGAGGGCCACTCCTCCGTCCACCTGGATACTGGCTGCCGGGACCTGTACACAACAACACACATTATGCTACCAATAAGTTAACAAATAAACCAACATCGAGGGTTCCAAATCGGTCAAACGCAAAGCAAAATTGGTCGATCCCAATTACCACTGTGAATTTAGAAAAAATACCATCATTTAAATTTACAACCACGAATGAACAAAATATTGTCTTGTCATATGAGGAATTTACTTAGAATATCTGAATTTGAGAGGCCGGCTGTAAAAATTCGATTTACACAGGAATAAAGCTTATTATTACGAATTTACTTTGAATACAAACTAAAATCGAAGGGGCGGCCGAGGAACTCTATTTTTCGGAATTTTTTTTTTCTCAATATTTCAAATTAAGTGACTGGGAAGTGTTTAATTCGAAATTTGTTTTTTGATGTCTGTAGATTTTGTATTAACAGTGTTTTATTGTATTTAGTGATTTATGTATTCCCATGGGTGAACTTACCTCTGTGTCCTGATTGAGATTCCATAAGTCTAATCTGCCAGCTCCGTCCACACAAGCGAACAGGGCCGGATGCACGGGAGACCAGGCCACATCCAGCACATAGTCTCCGCTGTCCTCAAACGAGTAAAGAGGTTTGTTTTCCTGATAAATCAAAATAAAATACGGTGAACAAGGAACTTAATATACGCACAAAATATTAATAATAATGGATCATTTACATATCGTCGTTCAGCAGGCAATACAGCAAATGTGACATTTTTTACAAAAGTGTTATTTAATTTTCTGCAGAATGTTGTGACAATATGTAACATCACATGTTGTCTGTCTAGTGCAAAACTGTCCTAAACGACAAACAGTCAAATGTTCAAGAGAGGGACAGATTACAAAGAATTTAAATATTTTTTTGTAATGTGTCATTTGATCTGTTTAAATAATATATGGGTTTTTAAAATAAGTGGCATTCAGGACTGTTCATTGACTTTAAGCTGATCACGGAAACCAGTAATTCTTTAGTGTAACACAATCCTAACCGACATTGTGATATTTAGGATTGTTTTACAAGAGAAATTTCAAAAATAAATTAAATGGGTGTCTATAATCGAGAGACAATCAACAACAATTTTGAATGTAAAACTGTACCAACCAAATACCTACATAGAGTACATAGGATAGCTTTACACTAAAAAAAAAAAAAAACGTAGTGTGTTCATTTCCTCGGCTGTCCTCCATCACAAAACAAGCAACACTTTCCACTTACTGTGGTGGTTGTAGGAGATTTTCAAATATTGTTAGGTTATTCGTAACCCGGGAATGACTGTCTTTATTTCCATTTAGGACACATTGGTTTCCATTCAAATCTACATGGAAGGCATTTCTAGGGTCTATTTCTTGGTAAGTAGGAGTTCTCGCCGGAGGTCGGCATTCAAGGGTTAAGATAAAAAAAAATAGTAGTTATTCTACGTGTGGTTTTGTGTTGACAAAATTTGCAACTTTCACCTCGGACTCGATGTGCCAACTTGCCCGCTTCACCAGTACTGAAATTTCCACCCAAAGCCTGTATAACTTTCATGCATGCAAAGTGCGCAGTTGGCCTATTTTGAACAAGTAATGATACCATTATCCGCTGCGAAGTACGTCTTTAGTTGTAACATAATATGTAATATTATTTTCAACGCTTGTATATTTAATATATTTAACTTTCACAGTTCGACTCTCCTAACTGTGGTATAGGTATTAACGTTTACCACAATAATTCTAATGACAGAATATTTCATTCAATTTCAAATCAATTTTCAGCTGAGTGCATTGCAATAATTGAATCTCTCAAATATATAATCAAAAATAATTTTGAACATTCCCTCGTTCTCTCTGTCTCTCTCAGTTCCCTCCAAAAACTTAAATCCAGTCCTCTTCTTCATCCTGATGATCACTTTGTATGCCTTATTCGATAGATGATAGCCTCCATTCAAAGCTCTGGTAAAACTGTAACTCTGATTTGGATTCATGGACATGTTGGTATCCTGGGTAATGATATTGCGGATGCCTTGGCAAAACAAGGAGTGTCCAACCCTGTTGTTACCCTCGTAAACCACATTCCCCTATCTGACATTTTTTCCATCATCAAAGATAGATCCCGCAATGTTTGGGCAGAGTATTGGCACATTGCTAGTCAATCCAAGGGAGCCTGCTATCCCATCAAAACCGTGGTTTTAGCAACTCCCCCATTATTCCAAAAAAGAAATTTCTTCACTCATTCGAATGAAGATCGGACATTGTTCCGTTCCTTCCTACCGTTTTAAAATTCACGTCGTTGACTCTCCAGATTGTACATTCTGTGGTCTAGAAGTGGGAACTTTAGATCACATATGTTTTGGTTGTCCCTCTCTAAACAAATATCCTCTCTTCTATCAAGCCTTATCTAAAATTGCCTCCCCTCCATTCAACATCTCATCTCTTCTAAGTCTGAACTCAACTCCAATTTTCATTATAATTTCAAAATATGCCTATTTAAATAAAATTAATGTGTCATGGTTTTGTTTCTCTCCTCAAAAATTTGTTTCATATCACATTTGCAGTATTGTGCTAACGACGATAACACCATTATAGTAAAATAACAATAATTTAATGAATATAATCACCTAAAGTGCTCTTTACAATAAATTAATAGAGGGGCTTTAATCAGTGACATGAGACCTTATTTATAACATTACAAACATAATATTTATGTAAATATTATTTTACCTTAACTTAAACTTACCATTGCCAAGGAGGATGATAGGGCTCCTTGGTGCATGTGCTAAAATTTTGGTTTTTATTATAATATAGAATAAGTTATAATGATTGCTTTCTTTAATTGATTTAAATAACACTGTCGGAAATTTAGACAATAATACAATACAAGAAGATTAAGTTAAAATGAAAGCAATAAATAGAAATGATTGAGAAATGATTTGTGGTCTTTGTACATTAGTTTGTTTGTAGAACATTTTATATATTTTTTGTAAAGATTTAAGATTAAACAAAATAATGTATAAACTGACTAACTACTAACCATCACGCCAAATTCTGCAGAGGTAGGCAGAAGACGGACCGCCAAACAACTCAGTTTTGGCACATTCCTTGCTTCAATCACATTCACACAACGTCTTATCAATTCTGTTATTCAGACTCTTGACATAACTCTAATGCCGGGTTCACACAAGGACAATACAGAAGACAATATAATATTATCCTGTCCCTGCTCTGTGAACAGTCTCGAAAGCGCAGAGCAGGACTACCGGACAATACAACAATTCAAGCATAGTTCAAACGCAGAAGGAATGCTGCGAAAATGGATACACAATAATAGTAAGATGTATTGTAGTGCTCCATTTATGCGTAAGTTTAAAGCCCAAATATGAGATCCGAGTCGAGAGCTGAGAACGTACGCGTGGAGCGTTTGGCTATTGTCCTACTGTCTTGTATAAAACGCATTTACATCCATAAAACGCGGCCGGGCGCGGAGGTGGGGGTGTGACACTATCCTGCGGAGATAGCTTGCCCTTCTGTCTCTGGGACATTGTCTGGGTTCATGACAATGAGCGGGGACAGGACAGTATTGTACTGTCCTCGTGTGATCCCTGCATAAGTGTCTGGTTCTCTAAATCGTGTCATGTTTTCCTCAGGCGTCCCCGACTCTTTCGTTCACATTCGTGTGATATATTCTCCTTACACTCCTTCCTTTGTTCATTCGCTCTACATGCACAAACCATCTAAGCAAAATATAATAGTTATGTTATTAAGTTTGTCTAGTTTGCGTACAGATTTGCATTTTGCGGTCATTGTCATACAGTGTTAAGTTTAGTGTGAAACATTTTTCAATTGTCAAACATTGACAATCGAGCCCTTATGCAGAAAACAGCGTTATTGAAATAAAGCTGTTTTTGTGCAAATCCACTCAAATTACGTTCCATATGTAATCAATCTTTTTAAAATCTCAAACATAGAAGGCGGTACGAGGCCTTGTGTGTGGCGCGCTCCTTTTCAAGACAACAGTCAAGCCAATTTGAAACTGACGGTTTGTATTGACAGCGCTTGGAATATTTGTCATAACTTTTTCCATATTGCATTAGAAAAATGAATTGCAGTTTTCACCAATCGCTAATGAAAATTAACCTGATAAACTCAGCAGTGACACGGAATAAACCAATTTTAAAGAAACACAACCCTAAGAAATGGCAAATTAATGTTGATTTATGGAAAAATGGTATTATTTGTCTTTAAAGTTTTTTGTACTCAATATTATCGTATTGTCTTTAAATTGAAATACATTAGATATAAATCTATTTGATTTTCAGTGTGTATATGCTCAAATGTGAGTTCCATGATAACTCGATAAAATAACAATTCAACACACCTTGATAGTGATATAAAGTCATTAAAAGTGATGAAAAAACTAACATATAAACCTTACCTACCTAACCTAGTTTTGTTTCATCGCTTTTCAAGACTTTATATCACTTCTTAAAGGTGTTTTGAATTGTCATTGTGTTTAGTTATCCGACCATCTAACTTTTTCACATAACGCTGTTTTCCGCATAAGGACTCAATTGTAAAACAATGTTAAACCATTGTCAAAAAACAGGAATAAAAACAATGTGGAAATGGGACAATATGTCAGAATAATAAGTGAGTATGAATGAAGCAAAGCGTGTGTGGCGTTCCATCCTCTCTGCCTAAGCTGCGACATGAAACAGAGATTGTGTTTAGTTAGAAAATATAGTAGATATTTACCTTGAGACTCCACAGTTTGAGGGTCCAGTCCATGGAGGAAGTAAGGAAGAGATGGGAGAAGTCTATACCCCCCGAAGCGGCGTGGCAGGCGATGCCCGTGAGGGGGCCGGCGTGGCCTTCGTACATCTCACTCACTCCCGCACGTGTGCCGTGGCGACAACCTGAAGCAGAGTAATTATTATATTGTCTCATCGAGGACAAACTAAATACAATGGAATCAGTAATTCGACTCTGCGTAAAACTAAATGGTGATGGATTATTAGAATGCATGGAAAACTCTGAAAACATCCAGGGATGATAAACACATAAAACTGACCTAACACATAAAACATGCCCCAAAAAAGAAAAAAGAAAAAATTATGAAAAAAAGAGTTTATTTGCCAATACAATACGCACAAAACAGGTCAATGAAATACGTTTTCATTTTTTTCAAGACGAGATTTTGATATTTGTAAAAGTTTGATCAATTTGAAAGGAAAAATTGAGCTTACTTCGGGAGACACATCCACAATACTCTTAATTATAAATAATAATGTTTGGATTATATCACCGTCTCAGTGAGAAAATCATCTCAAGGGCACTTCCATCGGTTAATGTCTTCAGTGTAATAATCCCAACGAGAATAAACAAATCTGAGTGCTTTCAGATATCCATATTATCAATAAAATACTGTTAATTAGTTGGTTACCTGAGTAAACATTCCCATCCTCGCTGCCCAGCACAAAGTTGTTGACGTCAGCGTGCGGGAAGGCGAGGCAAGTGACAGCCAGCGGCTTGCTCTGGCGGTGCTGCAGCTCCAGGGTCTCCTGCGGTTGGGCAAGCATGTCCAGGGACCAGCTGCACAGCCTGCCGTCGGTGGACACGGAGATCAGATTGTGGGCATTCTGGGTGCCCACCACGCTCAGACAGTACACGGGATGCTGTGGATATCATATCATAATTAAGATAGTACAGGATGAATATTTCCCTGATGATAGCCAACCTCTGACAGGGGTGGGTACCTACAGAAGTGGTGGCATCTTTAGTTATTATTTGCATTACACTATGTTGATTTATTCTCTTTTGAAGCTTTTTCAACTTTATGACAACACTGTGCAGTCAAAACCTATTTTATTTGATAAAATGGTACATTTTACAGTGAAAAGAACAAGAGATAAATCCACAGATCAAGGAAACCATAGACCTGCCCATAAGGGTGAGGGGAACAAACCAATATCTGGGGAGGTGGCGTGGGCGTCTCCCATTCAGTGATTTGCCAATAAATTAATCAAACAGTATACAGGCAACTCACACTGTACTATCACTAATTATTTACTCTTCAAAAATTAAATTTGGTTATGAACAATACCGACTTTTTATCATGGTGTGCGAATTCCTCGCTTTATTTATCCATCCCTAGCCGTAACTAAAAATCCCAATTTGGGTGAAAAAAGGTACTGGGTGTTCAATTTATTTACAAATCTGAATAATTTTTTAAGAGTATTTTAAACTCTTTTACAATTGTTTTATATACTCACCACAGTAAACAATTTTCGCATCGCTTTGTAACCAATGGACTGCACTGCAAACTGTTACCTTACATTGGCGACGCGATGTCGTGGTTTATTCAAGAAATGCTCAAAAGGGTTTGGTGGAACTGGTGCCAAAACTCCAGCTCGTCGAAATGATATCCAGATTTCGCATTATGGCACCTCTAGTGACGTCAGTGAGATAAACCAAAGTTTCTACGAATACTGACCGTGTGTGCTTGTGAAGATAGAGGAGTCCTCTGTATGGGCGTACGCTTCTGCACCCTGTTATCCCACAAGACTATCTGGCCGGAGTATGTTCCTCCCAGTATCAGATTGGGGTGGAATCTACAAGGGAAACAAAACAACTTGTTAAAATAATAGACTGACAAACTGAAACCAACTTCTCTAGGGTTCGCTGCCAACTTTGAAGAAAATTCTGGCAAAAATCGAAAAAAAATTCCCTTTATTTTAGCTCTAATAGAACCGATTTCAGATCTTATTATCAGATAGCAGATTGATTACAGATTATTTTTGAAATACTTTTGGGATAAAAGAAAACAAAAATCCGCCTTTTGGCAGAGTCGCACATGAATTGAAAATTCCGTCATTCTTCCATTCTTCTCTGTCAATTGACAGAGTTGGCAGTAAAACTGTAAACAGGTTCACTTTGAGGTTGTATCAGTTTAGGTTAGGTAGGTTGGTTAGACTGTGTCAAATTAGCTAGGTTAGATTGTGTGGGATAAGTCAGCATGTGGTTACTTGGCGAAGGTGGCGCTCATGACGGGGCTCTGACAGTGAAACACGTCCTCAGGGGTGGTCTTCTTGAACTTGGTGTTCCACACGAGGCACACGCCATCGGGATCATGCGGCGCATCCTCGCTGCTGTGGTAGGCGGCCAGCAGCAGCTCAGGGTGTTGCGCTGACCAGTCCAGGCTCGTCACGCAGCGGCCCCGTGACCAGCGCTCGCAAAGGAATGTGCGCTTCAACGATAGACAAGCGTCACCATTCTTTTCCCTGGAATGATAAAATGTTTTTTTGTGAATATGTAGTAGAAACCGCTCCTTCATTATTTGCGATAAAAGCAGCAGTTGGAAGTAGAAAACAACAGCAGCTTTAAGAAATGTGAAGAGGTAGAAAAAACACCCTTTCGTTTATGGTACCAATGTTCCCTTTGAAGGGAGGCAGGTTCAGATACCCGGGGAGTTAAATATGAAGTTGTGAAACTGGAAGACTGTAATTGAGGGACTGAGCAATGAGGTGAATAACTTAACATGGTAGATAGCACAATGGTATGATTATGAGCCGACCTTTTATCTTTATACTTTTTGACATAAGAGAAATTTAATGGTTCAATAACCGTTTCACAGAGACGTAATAATAGTGTCAAATCCAGTAATAAGTCACACAAGGAAGAAGAAATAAGCTTCTATTCTCAATTACCAAATGTTTCACCACATGCAGTATTAGAAAGATTACAGCATAGGCAGATAGGATAATAATATCATAAGATTTAGCGTGGTGTCTTTACCTGGAATCATCTGTCTCCTCCCCGCCGGTGTAGTCTGTGTAAATGTCCACGGTCTCGGCCAGAGCGCGCTCCATGACGCGGCCGGCCCGTGACACAAAGCGCTGGAAGTCTCCAGACAAGATGATCATCTGCTTCTCATCCTCGCTGAGCTCCCGTACTGCAGGACAGGTACATTAGAATAAAGATATAAATTACATAAACCTACTATTGCTGCAAATCTCTCTTCTGGCACAAACTTCCTTCTTACATCTATCATAACGGTTGTTGACAGATGAATCACTAAAATGATACATGCACCTGTTCGTTTGTGTAATGATTCAACAAGAAATCAGTTTATTTGAAGCACTAAACACTCTTGAAATGGTTCTGGAGTCATGAAACTTGCACAGATTTTACTGTCTGGAATTTCTAGATAATCAGCCGCAATACCGTTCTCATCATGAGTTTGGTGAGTTGAAATATTATGCAATAAACAATTTTAAAGTTTTTGGCTCTCACCTTTCAAGGATGTTTCTAGGCCATTATTTACAATTATGGAGAGAGGGAAGGCGAATTTACATATTAATGGCAAATTGCATACATAATGACATGGAAGATTGGAGTCGAGTTCAGACTTAGGACGGGTAGTTTCAAAGAATTTGAACAATTCATCATATTTCAAAGTTAATTTTCAAGTTCGGTGAAAGTTCTGTTATTATTTCAGTTCTGTGAAGCAACTGCCCCACACCAAATGGTCACCCTACATGTTAACTACATTATTTTATAATGATTTGTCTAGAATTACCTTGGTGGGTACCCAATTTGTAGAAACATTAATGTAACAATATTGTTCTCTCAATATATAATCTTTGTGCTATTTTTATTATTTTTAAAATTATTAACTTCAAGACAGGCTTGCCCTAGTGAGGTGAAAAATTCTGAGGTAAAAAATTATGCAATGTAAAGAAGAAGAATGAGGTATTAAACGGACGGGTTAAATTTTCAATTACTCAACAACAAAAAAATATTTTATTTATTATTTATATCATATTTTTAAAGGCAGTAAAAAAATGAGGTAAGATAAATTTTCCAGAAATTCTTCAATCACTGACTCTAATTTTTGATATGTAAATACCGCACAAGAGTCCCAAATGCTCCCAAATGTTTGGAGCCGGTGACACTATGGCATCACCCAAGTGTATGTTGTGAAGCTAAAGGAAGGAGCGAGGAGAAGAAGATGGGGGAGAGGAAGGCGGGAAAGTACCTGGCTATTCAGATCTGGTCACAAAACATGGCTAAAGCCATTCAAACCAACATTTCGATTTTTACCATTGTTGGGGATGTAACGATTTTTGAAATTTGAATGAAAAAAAAAATGGTTCTATTTTTTTTTTTTTTTTTTTTTTATGTGACACCTCACAAGAGTGTCCCTGCCTGTGCAGTGCACAGACAGGGGAACTATGTACACCACCCGGTTGGGCGGCGTTGTGAGGCGGAGTAAGGTAGGGGCTGTAGGAAGGGATTTGTTAATGCGGGCCTTGAAGAGGCTCGGATTATAGGAGGGAGGAAAAACAGATGCCGGTAGCTCGTTCCACATACGAGCCGACTTACACAAAAACGAGTCGTAAAAACGGCCCGTTCTCATGAAGCCAACGTCAACCGTGAACGGGTGTTCAGTTCGTGTCCGTCGAGTTTCGCGCACGTGCACCGGTGCATCAGGAATCAATGCTGCTAGCTCCTTGGAGCAGGCTCCATTGAAATACCTGTAGAACAGACACAGCATGCCTACATTATGTCTATGCATCAGAGAAGGCAATCGGTCTGTTAACAACGGATTGTCAATCAGACGGATCGCTCTCCTTTGCACAGACTCAAGCAGGTTTATCAAGTATTTTGGGGCACCAGCCCAAAGGTGGCTCCCAAATTCAATAGTTGGGCGGACTTGAGACTTGTACAGGGTCAGCAGCTGGTCACTGTTGAAGAATCTCCTAGCCCTGTACAAGACGCCCAACTTTTTGGAGGCCTGATTTACTCGGGCTTCTATGGATCCCCGATACTTGAGCTGGTCTGATATAGTAACTCCAAGCATTTCAATGGAGTCTTTATTGGGGAGAGTGCTCCCATCAAATTGCACCAGACAGTCATTGATCTCCCTCTTTGCCGAAATTAGACACGCTTGGGTTTTTGAGACGTTGAAACTGACCAAGTTGGCCTTACCCCAGGCACGAACCATCTCTAGGTGGTGGTCAATTTTTCGCTTCAAAACTTCCCGAGCTGTTCGAACATCATAGGTGGAAGGGGGTTTGTCAAAAAGATAACCCTCGTGAACGGTGCTGTCATCAGCGTAGCAGTGAATTGGTGCACATTCAACGAGATCGTTGATGTGCAATAAAAACAGCGTCGGAGACAGCACAGATCCTTGTGGCACCCCCGCATTGATTTGGTGCGGTGAGGAAGAAGAGCCGTCAACCACGGTTTGAATTGTTCTTCCCCTCAGAAAGTCCGCAATCCAACTATGCAGGGTTGGGTGGATCCCATACGATGATAATTTCCCGATAAGCGCCTGGTGCCAGACTCTGTCAAAGGCTTTGGAGATATCCAACCCAACGGTTTGGGTTTCACCAAAACGTTCCATGTACCGCCCCCAAATATGCGTTACATATCCGAGTAGATCGCCACACGATCGGTTTCGACGAAATCCATATTGCCGATCGCTTAGGATATTGTTATTCTCGAGATATGTGAGCAATTTGTTGTTAACCACCCTTTCTAATACCTTCGAGAGTATGGAAGTGATGGCTATGGGGCGGTAGTTAGAAGGGTCGGAACGGTCCCCCTTTTTTGGGATTGGGTGGACGATTGCCTTTTTCCAAAGGTCTGGCACCTTTCCACCTTTGAGAGAGAGCCTAAATAATTTCGCGAGCACTGGAGTCATTTCTGCAGAGCACCTCTTGAGGACCAAGGCAGGTATTCCGTCCGGCCCACTGGCTTTGTCGACTTTCAGCTCGTTCAAGACTCGGAGAACCTCTCTGTTCCGGATCTTCGGTTCCTCCATTTGAAAACCGCAGTGCGGAATGGAAGGGGAAAATTTATTACTTTCATCTAGTGCCCTGTCCTATCGGAGGTTGGCCATCACCAGAGGAAATCACAAAATGTGTTAACCTCTCAGAAAAAGACTTTTATTTACTTTGTGTTCCTTTGCAAACTGTCAAAATGTGAAAATTTTTGTGTTATTCACGAGTTTTGTTAAAAGCTTCATAACTCACGTTTTGGGAAACGTAGCCTCATTCTAAAAAATGTTTTGGAAAGATTATGAAATTCACTATCGTATTATTTTGTTATACGTCAATATTTGCGTTTCTAAATATACATTTTCTGAAAACGTCAAAAATATGTAAAAATCGCTGACCATTATTTCAAAGCTGTGAAAAATGTACTTTTTTCTGAGTATCATAAAGAAATAACACTTTATATATTGAAGAAATATAATTAAAAACTATTAGTCACCTCAAAATATTAACCGTCCAAACTAAAATATTTTTAATAAATTATTTAGAAACGCAATAAATTATGAACGAACAAGATATAATGCACCTTTACTTTCCATAGATATTCTTGAATACAGACGCGTAGCGTTATTCATTATCGATACTCTGTTTTTTAAATAATAATAATAATAATAATAATACCTGGATGACTTTTATAGCGCCGTTTTTGTGCAAAAACACCTCAAGGGCAATCCGTATACTAGTGATGGAAATAAATCGATTTTTGTAAAATCTCGCGCGTTTACGTGAAAAGACGTTCTAATGTCTTGACCGCTATTATCATATTTACGTCTTTTGACGTTCTAATGTTCTGAGTGGTTAAGTTAAAAAATACATTGAAATATGCAGTTTGTAGTCTCACCTTCTTTCTTGTCATCATCCTTCTTGGGCGTCTCGGTGATGGCGGGAGTGACCTCCTTGACCTGCGGCAGGCCGTGCGGCAGGATACCCGGTGGCAGCCTCGAATGGAAGCCCCCAGGGCCCCCGGCGCCTCCTCCGGCACCCAGCGAGTGATCCTCCTCTTCCCCTTGGCGAGCGTAGTCGTCAAACGTCAACACTGAAGCGGTCAATAAGGCGGCACACGTACGCGCACATTCCTGACTAGCGTCTAACATCTAACCTAACCTAACTCTTCATAACCAAACAATCTTCTAGCCTCAGTTTTCATCACCGAACAATCTTCAAACTTGAATTTATTTATTTACTGACCACTGAAGAGATAAATCTATAGAAGTGTGGTGTGGGCGTGTCAGTGTGCCCGAATAAAGTTTAATTTATCTTTACTTCTGGTGAAATTGATCAAACATTGGTAAATATACAGAAAATAGAGACATTATTAATAAGCACATTTTATTTTAAAAACACTTTGTAGTAGTTAGAAAATAATGCATTTTATTAGTTATTTTGTTAAAATTAAAACCGATTGTTACATGGCGGCCATCGATGTCAAAGTTTTAAGGTTAGTTTTTTCTTCTTCTCTTATACCAAAAAATGAACCTATGACCCTAAAGTAGGTTCTTAGGTTGTCAGTTTGGCTATAATTAAAATATAAACAAATAGAAAAAACGAACCTAAAAAATTATTTTTGATTATGCATATGAATCGTATCCCTATTTTCTATATATATTTACCCAAACCATTCAATGCTGAAAAAATTTCTTGAGTAGATAATTTATTTATTTAAAAATAAAATTCAATGACCTGAAGGGGTCTAGGAGCCCAAAGACTTATCTATTTAATTTGAAACATCAGTTTTCTTTCAAATCGGTATTGATCACACTTCCTGGAATTATCTGTTCAGTGATACTGTTAGTGTACACATTTCATAATCTTGTCTCAATCAACTTAAAAATTTTAGTGTAATAATTCTTTAGAAATAAAATTATTCAGACTGGTAAATGAGACTTTTGCTATTTTAGACAAGATTGTATTGTTGTAATGGATGTGATTGGGATTTGAACCCGTTGCAACATAACTAGAAGGAAAGAATTTGCAGCAACATAATATTCGCTTGATAGTTCTAGCAGGCCAACTCTAATTATACTTTTGGAGTCGAAAATGTACACAACTCAATCAACATACGACTAATGAAAACTAGCTATAAGAATAATAAACTAAATGTGCTATACACATAATGCAATTCCAGCTCACAGGTAATTCACATAAAGGAGTAGCTAAACAAATAAGAGCAACAAGTGGCAGGGATAACCAACAATGACGGGGACAAATGACCAGTATGAATTTAAAGGCAAAATGCTCAGTACAAACAAATTCAAAGGAAAAAACATCAAACAAAAATGAACAGAATCCACAGAAACTCAAATCTCTTCATTAAAACTTTTAAGTAATTATAAAAACCAATGAAAATACAATTATCTAATCTCGGAAATAATATAATAAGACTACATGTATAGCAAAATAAAGCCAACCGTATCAAAAGTTTACAGCAAAGGAAAGCAAACTCTAAAGTAGTCCACAAGTGTAAGGTTTCAAATGCCAAAGACACTACAATCAATAATATCTACTCATTAGCAAACAAACTAAAGAAATGTACTCAAATAATGGTGCACGGAAATAATATACTAATAGAGTGCACTAGAAAATACAGAAAAGATACTTTCCCGAGCTCTCCACAAAAAGGTGGATTGTCAAAATAATAATACATACATACTATACTAATGAACAGAAAATAATACAGTATAGCAAGGCAGCAAGCATATTTCAATACATAAATAGATACTACAGGACAACTAACTAGAAGTATGTACTTGAACTAACATGCGGAAGTTACTGGGTGATTACTCTAATGGTACGATGATGGCAGTTGGACTGAACAGCAATGTGTGAATGAGCGTGGTTCAGAGGTGGAATTGCGGGAACAGATCCAACTGCGCCATCATCATCAGCCAAACAAGGAGGAAGACTGATTAACCCTACTTACGCTAAACTAAACAGCACAGACTCCAATGCAAATCATGCTCCATTAGCGTCGGGTGTCGCCGGTGGCAAAATATTGTGTATGAAAAATGTGTCTCAGTCTAGGGACCTACCTGTGAACTCGTCCTCCCACTCTAAACCCGGGTTTAGATTGTACTCATCTTGAAATGGAGAGGAAAAATAAAACATGTCAGTACGGTGTGTTAACAATACATCTTATCTATGGAGGAACAGAAGCAAACATTCTTCACACACAGGCTCTTTCCCTTGCAAGATGCAAGGCGGGATACAGTAAAACATACTGGATATTCATCAAAATGACTAAATTGAAATTGAAGGTGACAATAAGAATTATTATCGATATAGGTAGTTAAGTTGATTGAATTCACAACACGGAGTTGAGTGTAGAGAAGCGTATTAAGTGCATGGAAGAGTCAGCTCTAGAGAAGGGAGAGAAAAGTTAGTAGACCGAAGCCCCGCAAGCTTTATACCACATTCCATCCGTAACTCAGAAGCCAGAACGTGTATTATACAATAACACTAATATACACAGACAGCTATACTCCACAGACGGTTAGTCCAACTGAGAATGCACCAGATACAAGACAAACAGTGGCACTGGTAGTACTCCTGGTTAGCAGTTTAGCGGCCGTTCTAGGCACTTTTTCATTCACAAAGCTATGTAGTTAATTACTAGTCTTCTGGTATAGCTAGCCATTTGTCTCGCACACTGCTCTCAAACACAACAAACAGTTTGGGAGGTTTTTGTCTCGTCCAACTTGCAGTTTTGTCATAAAGTATTATGTACCATCAAAACTAAAAGGTTTCTAGTTCATGCTCGTGAGGGATGAATAGAGTATTAACAAAATACACAAAACATAGAATTCCTAACTTGCCAACGAAAGTTAAACTTCCTAATAGTATGCGTGATAATACTTGAGAATGAATGGACCAGAGTGTATCATACAAAAGCCAAATATCGGTTTCTAGTCAAACATAAAACGTATAGTGTTGATGTGAGTTGAATGTATTCAGGATCGAACTGAACAAGGGTAAGGCAGCACTGTAGCTAATACAGCCTGCTAGTGACGATACCGACGTACTCCAGTGACTGTTTGAGTTGCCTCAATGGCTCAATGGCGCATTCCCAATCGTAGTATCCAGAATATCAAAAGGTATTATTATATATTATTATGTACTTAATAAGATTAGAATCTAAAGGGATGAGTGGAGAACTCTGGAACTTTTCATTGGTTTTTTATATTCCTTATAATTTTCCTACATTTCTTAGTGAGTAAGTGAAATGATTAACGAACAGCGAGAAGCTTGATTATTCGCATTCAATGTGTTGCGATGTGTTGAGAATGACAGAAGTAATGATGAGTTACTTGTTAGACATTAGACACACCGGGTGTTGATTGGGCCGGGAACGAGTGGCGGGGGTGGGTCTGTGGTGAATGTCTGTGTGGGCAGGAGGAATAATAACTTACCGTAGTAGTCGGTCGCGTGTGCTATGAAAGGAAAGGAGAAAAAAACATGTTTTTAGAACGATTGCAGGTCAAATAGATAACTGCTTATACATTAGGGGAAACTTAAACTAGTCAACAAGATACATGTAGGCTTTTACTAGGCACCCAACACTACATCAGAAGATCAAATCGAAGGTAGTGTACGAAAATAATCATTTTTAAATGATTTACATTATTTTCATGTGATCAACAACTGGTATTCAAACACCAAATTTGAATGCGACTGCTGGGTACTGCAAATTTAACAAAATGGTGGATATGAACAAGTGTATGGTAAAATTGCTAGAGTATTTGACAAAGCTTTATCAATTTGTGAAAAATGGTGAAAAGTATTTAAAACAAACAATTAAACTTTATGGTTTAGAATCATCAAAATAGTGCTGTGTGTCTCCATGCTGTGTAGTGAAAAATATAAGGGAAAGCGAGATTTTGGTCAGGATGCCAAACTGGCGCCCGTCTCTTGTCTAAATTGTCACGGAGAAAAATTTCTCAAATGTAAAAGTCAAATTTAAGCTATCACAGTAAATGATAGTTTTCAAGATTGGGAAACTGTCACAGGACGACAATATCTATTGCCAAAAAAAAATCTGAATGTTAATTCAACATCGATACCTTCTCGGTTTCAAAGAGGTACAATGTACAATTGAGTATAAGCTGTATCAACAATATATGTGACAGATAGATATTTAACACAGCAGATACAAGCGCAATAGCATCAAGTAAAACATTGATTGAGTTAAGTTAAGGAGTGGTGTTATGCAAGCGTGCAATGCGGTCACGCAATCAGATTCTAGTTGAATAGAGGCTTCAGATGAGCTGTACGATGCCTGTAACAGGACCGTGTTAGCGCCTGCGACAGACGACGGTACAGTGCTGTGTTAGTGCTAGAGTGGTAGACATGGGGGATCCGTTACCTTTCCTCGGTCTCCACCAGTCCTCCATATATCCTGCAAGTGGTGAAGCATTGGAAGAGCATCCTTTTGTTAGGGTAGCATAAAACATCAACACACACATTCGCCCGTTCCAACATTACTGTCTTCGACACGGACATAGATTATACAAATACAGCATTGCTGGACTCTCCTCGCACCACAAACCCATAGCAACTGAGGAGCTCACTTCTCCCACTCTCAATTACCATTGATTTGCAGTTTTAGATGACTAAACACTACAATAGATCTTATTTACGAGGATCATCCGAATAGATGGTTCAATATCAGAGTTTTTTCAAAATGAAGTTCTATGGCAGATAACTTAATTAATAGAAAATTTATAAAACATGACTGGAATGATATTAAACCATTTGCAATGTTGAGTGAAACAGAGACATCAACCATTTGTATTAACCCATTCCCTCCGAGTTGCCACAATGTAGGGCCGCTCTCTTATGCTGCGTATACATTTGCGAGCCGAGCCTTGAATAATGGGAAAGCAAATTTCACAACAAATGGCGCGTACCGTTGCTTCGTTCCTTGCCCATAATTCGAGACTCAGCTCACAGATGTATTTGCGCCATTAGAAGGCCTTCCCTCCAAGCCGTCATAAATGTTTATTTTACGTAAATAGTAGAATGCATTGCCATCTTAAAGTAAAAATATATATTTAACTTTTTTTTACATTAAAAAATAAAAGCAAAAACAAAAAGTTATGCCATTTTTACTATGTTAATAAATTCAAAACATTTGCACAAGAATTTATTCAATTGCTGTGGTCAGTTTCAATCAAAATAACTTCGGATGGGATGGGTTGATAGATCTCCTTTTGGAATGTCTTTGTTGGTTAATCACCATTAGAACAAAACAACATAGTCAATTAATTCACTGTGAACCAACAAAAGACATCAAAGACATTGAGACATTTCCTGCAAAGGTTATTTACTAATGCGTATAAAGTTAGAAAATTGATATAAAAAACCCAATTTAACACAACATCTTCCCAAAATACAAAAGTTTACTAAAGAGACACTGACCACCAACATTGTGAAAATATTTGTAGATAATAAACAGACCAATAAGTAGCAACTCTAAATTTAACTTACTTTTAAGTTATACTGTCTTTAATGAAATTTTGATTGATTTTGTGGTGTCGACTCGTACTAGCTAACTATTCCTTATTTATGAATCTATATTTTAGAGCCTCCCAGAATCCCACATGGGGCAGATTTGCAGAGTGTACAAAGTTGTTTGTGTAATAATTGTGCATCATCATACCGTATCGACGCTGGAAAAGATAAATGGCTAACACGCCATTTAACATTATGGCACTTTAGCCATTTATCCTTTCCAGTGTCGATATTACTGCCAAATATCATTAACATGGGCTGTACAGGTTACCACTTGTGAATATGTACTCATAAAACTGGGTACCAAAAAGTTTTGTTTACAGTTTTCAACCGCCGAACTCGATAGGTCCCAAAAATTTACCAATATTATACCATAAGCCGTGAGAATCTTAAATCATATCTATCTGTGATGTGATGTTCAAATAATGACACGTATAGCATATCTCTTAACCCCTTAAAAAATACATTGTGTACATACTACGAATGGTGCTTGTGTCACATTGCAACACGTAGAGTCCAGTAACACTAGAGGCATTACGGTTGAACCACAGTATTAGTCATGATGCAAGGATTAATCAACAACTACCCCGACACGGTGTTATATACGCTTATGTTGCTAACCCAAGCTGAAAGGTGACATGCAAGGGTTGGAATCCAAACAAACAAACTAGATCTACATTTGATATTTCCGCAAATGTTTCAAAAATAAAAGTAATTCAGACGTGTAAACTGTTTTAAGATATTTTCACAAAAACTTCAAGACAAAATAAGAAGTGAGAAAAACAATTAAAACTGATTAGTAGATATTAATAGTTGATCTTTTTTGAACAAATACACATCTGAGACCTTTTTATTTCCAAATTCAATGATCCCTCTAATTCTGGGATGTAATAGTAAATTATTACTTGAATATAATTAATATTGCATATGAAAGCTGCAAAGTTTTATCACTAAATAAAATATGTAAATTATTGTGAATGGAAGTACATATCTATGTTTGAGAAGAAATCATTATTAAATAACCCAAATCATAAATACAATGCAACTACTTGGAAATACGTAAATAACTCATAAATATTGAGGATACTTTTATAATAAAATATGAATTTATAATGCCCATATAACTCTACTATTGCAAATAAACGGATGGTTATTATTTTTGATAATTCCATATTTAATATAATATGTATACTTTTAAGCAGGGTTCAAAGTTCCAACACCAAGGTTTATACTTTGAGAAAATAAACTAAAATATGCAATGCAAGCCACACTATGGAATATTAATCAATTGCGGTACCGGCTACTGTTATGGTCACATATTCCCAGATAATTTCAATGTATCAAACGTTTTATGTTTTGTTTCAATTATTGGAATAGATTTACTATTGTTACAAACTGAATAAGTACTGGCATTGCCCGTTTTGAATCATATAGAATGAATATCACAACAGAATTCTAATTATCTTTCATCCATAGATACTGCTATAGAATTGCTCCATACTGCAGTCTCTTTATTTAAATATATAAATCAATGAATATCCGTGTTCCTTTAGGTTTAGATAATCGATATTTAACTGAACTTCAAAAGAAACTGTCAGAATCATCAAGAACTTCCAAGAGAATGAGCATGAATAACACCTGGACATGTGCTCAACTAAGTAAGCTGAAGAAGAGTTCTCAAAACACTTCTAAATGCATTCTAATCCACCCAGCAAATCACCAGAAGTATCATCATAATATCTAGGACTACCAACGGTAGTCACAATAATAACTCAATAAGAGTGCTTTTAAAACACTTCTTCAGGCCGTCTAGCCCGCCCCACAAATGTCTTTAAGTATGATTATCAATTGAGACTTTGAGAAAATTGAGACGTGTGACAGTAAAGGTTTGTTTGGGACAGGATGAAACTAACCGTCCCGGTCGTGTCCTGAAGAGTTGGCAGTCTGCGTCTGCTTGGTGTAGGTGACGGACTCCTTGGGCGGGATGTTGGTGGCCTGCACGGAGACCACACTCAGCGTCGGCATGGACCGGCGGGGGGGCCTGAGGACATATCAACACATTCATGTAGTGACGGAAGGCGGCCTCAATTCTCCTGTCGACTTAATTAATTAATTAATGGAGCAGGCACTCGTTGATCGCCGCCTCTTTAAGGCCTTATCTATGCATCATGTGGGCACAATGGCAGGCTTCCATTCAGGATGTGACTGATGTATACATAGAATAGTTACCCCTGTACAGGGGGAAGCAGGCTCGAGTCAGGGGTGCCGGTAGCCGTGGGCAGCGAGGACAGCGGGGGCAGCGAAGACAGCGAGGAGAGCGAGGACAGCACTTCATGCACGGGAGCCACTCCCAGCGAGGACAGCATCTCGTCCAGGTCTCGGCGGCTCTCCCCTCCCACTCCACCCTGCGCTCGTAACTGTAAAACACACAAGAAAAACATTATCTTTGAACCATGTAACAACAAAGAGATTTGTAAGTTTAATGAAAACCAATAAAACTTTCAATACTATCAATTTCAGCCTCGAGCGCGCGCTATGAAAGTTTTAAGGATTCAGTTTGGAAATTTCATGCCCCATGAGACATATAAACTGCTTATAGTGTTAGAGAGCCATTGAATGCATCTATATTTAATTATTTATCCAATATTTTTAGGAATCATGAAAAAATCGTTAAATTTATAAATGCAAGAATTCTGTGTATTATGTATTTACTTTAAATTTGCCAAGTGGTACCTATTTGGAGCAATATTAAAACTTCGGTGTGTTGTCTATGGCCTAGTTGATAATCACAGATATAAATTTGAATTCAAACATGCATTTTTTATTTTGTAAACACATGGTCGATGATTTTTACGAAAAAATATTTAAATAATTTCATTATTATTTTTTTGGTAAACTAATTTTTAAGACAAGATTTTTTTATGCATAGCACAAAGGGTAACAATTATTTTATAAGCAATAATCAGGGTTCAAGTCCCGTTGGCGTCATGTATCTTTTATCAGGAGATTTTTCAATGTGGATGAGTGTTTCAGGCTAATGATTATTGCTTATAAAATAATTATTACTTATAACATCAAGCCACTCAAGCGAATTTAGGCATATTATGGCAAATCTGCAAAAATGTTTTGAATAAAAATGGGACTAACGGCGAAATTAAGGTGGTAGGTTTATTAACTTTAAACTGCAGAAAGCAGTTCATATCTTACCATATTAATATTTTTAAGAATGATAAAATAATATGGTAAAAGGTCAGGTTGCCTCACAGAATTTGAACAATTCATCAAATTTCGAAGATAAGATTCAAGTTCTGTGAAAGTTCTATTCAAGTTCTGTCATTGTTACAATATGAGTTAGTTGTTTCTCAGAACTGAAGTAAAACAGACTTGAATAGAACATTCACAGAACTTGAAAATTAACTTTGAAATTTGATGAATTGTTTAATTTCTGTGAAACAATTGGCCCTAAATCACTTTTACTTGCATGAGTCATTCAGCATACAAAATTATGTAGTTAGACACGTTTATAGATTTAACCCTTCATTATGGATTTGATGCATTTTACCAGAATTGTGCAATATGGAAACACAAATGAAAATAAGGTACTTACTGTGGCTTCTTCGACATCTTTTTGTTCCTTCTCGCGGCGTCTTCGATCTTTCTCTTCCCGCAAGGCCTGCAGCTTCGCCTTCTTCCTCTCCAATTCCGCTTTACGGTCCGACATTGTTACTTTGCGCTAAGGAAAAATAAACGCATGAAAAACTGCATCTCCGGCGGAGAACTGTAAAAAGTAGGCCCGCTTACGCACAATATTATAAGAGTGAGTAGAGCGAGACGCGTGAATACTAGTACACAAACCTTATAACAAAAGTTTTTTATTTTATAAGACAAGGAACCGAATTCACATGCAATTAAAGTAGTAAAATGTGACAATCGATCGAAAATAATAAAAAAAACACCAACTACACACCAGGTAGACGTCAAAATTGATTCGGGTGACGGGTGACGTCACCGGGCGTAATTTTTCTATGACCAAGCCTGCCCAGCACGTAGTGTTGGACACAATCAAGTTGCACTCTTTGTAAAGATCGATAATTTCTGATGTCGAATCTTCTTGTTGAGTTGAAAATTGTTGCACAAAATTTAGGGTTTTTTCAAGGTATCCTGGGACTTGGGGTGGACCTCCTAGAGGTAGACAGTAAGACAGTTTTGATATTTGTAAAGGATCAGTAAAAAGATTATTGTGCATATGAAATATTTCAATTCCAAAAATATTTCAAACGCACTCGACGCTTTTGATACAAAATACATTCAACCGAATATTTTAGTTCTCAAATTGAAAATTGTGATACATAATAAATAATTACCCGTAAAATTAATGGTCAATGTCAAAATTAATTGATTATTAAAATTAGTGCATTGATGTTATATGATACAAGAGCGTAGTTCTTTGAAGAGCGGCATTGTGGTCTGTAAAAACATTGATTATTTTACAATAATTATTACAGCTCATTTCGATTTCATGTTTCGGAATGAAATGTTTCGAAAGTGCCCATCGCTAGTGGGGCCCCCTTTGTTTTGTTAACGCCATAGAAAACTGTTGGTATATTTTCATATTTTGATCGAGTTTCGGCGCTTGTCACCTCCCTGACATCCGGCAGTCGGTTATTTTCCAAAACATTCGCTTCTCCTCACAATCCACGCGGGATATGCCGCCCGTGAAAGATGACTGCATCACTGAAAAGTGTTTTATTGATATCTTGAATGGCTGTGACCGAAACAACTCGATCGCCACTTCTGTAGACATCCGCGCTTGCAACAAGCCCGTGTCCAAAGTGAGTGACATCATATTTTCTGTTTTTTGTTAATTAGTACGCAAGTACATATAGAAACAGTAATTAATCGCTTTAGATAGCTCGCTAGCTGGATGTTTATTCCATGTTTGTACACTTCTAGCGCCTTGAATAAGAATGTTAATTGTATGTTATCATTTATTGCACATTTATTTTCATTGAAAAAACAAACATTTTTTCACGTTATATGCACATGTGCAAATTTCATGACTGAAACATTTGGATACGCTGTTATCGTTTTGTTGATAAAGGTATTTTGAGGGTGATAAAACATTAAAAAGGCTGTACATTTGGATGCAGTAAAAAATAATCATTAAAATATCCACAAGAAAAATGCATTTTTCTTCATGTGCTTTTAATGCAACTGCTTTTACGGCTGCAATTGGTCAGCTATTGTCTCTAAAACACACAACAAATCACAACCAGTTTTTTTTTAAATTTGGGCAATAATTATAATCTCAATGACAAAGAGGTTCACGCTTTGATTTTTTCATACCTATTGCTTCTCGCACATGTCAATGTTGGGAATACTGCCTCAACTCCAACAACTATCTTCAATAATAATGTTTGCCAATTCGCCAACTTCGCTCACCACATAGGTAATCTATTTTATATTTACTCTTCATTATTTATCTTATCTCTTGACGTCAACGCTTTTCTTTTCCCAGCCTTCTTAGTTATCCCAATTTTTAATTTTTTTATTTCGTAACTGCATCGGCTTTATTTGCTGTTGTAAGATAAATAAAATAGATTGTGATACGTCTTCATTCTTTATTTGAAAAGACCAATCCAACCATATGACTCATAAAGCTTGAACTCGGTATTGGAAAATTTGATTTACTCATTTTAAATCAGCATTTGAAGGGCAAAAATCCAAATCTGTATGCAACCTGTCAGTGCTAGATTAACCATAATAAACATTTAATTTACATACATACATCCGACATGACATCAAACTTACCATTACATTTGATGTGTTGATTCAATCTTTATGAAGACTTCATCCCGATGTAGATATAGAAATGGGAAGATCATTATTTACTTTGTGATGACTTCATCCCGATGTAGATAGAGAAATGGGAAGATCATTATTTACGTTGTGAAGACTTCATCCCGATGTAGATAGAGAAATGGGAAAATCATTATTTACTTTGTGAAGACTTCATTTCGATGTAGATAGAGAAATGGGAAGATCATTATTTACTTTGTGAAGACTTCATCCCGATGTAGATAGAGAAATGGGAAAATCATTATTTACTTTGTGAAGACTTCATTTCGATGTAGATAGAGAAATGGGAAGATCATTATTTACTTTGTGAAGACTTCATCCCGATGTAGATAGAGAAATGGGAAGATCATTATTTACTTTGTGATGACTTCATCCCGATGTAGATAGAGAAATGGGAAGATCATTATTTACTTTGCGAAGACTTTATCCCGATGTAGTTAGAGAAATGGGAAGATCATTATTTACTTTGTAAAGACTTCATCCCGATGTAGATAGAAAAATGGGAAGATGATTATTTACTTTGTAAAGACTTCATGCCGATGTAGATAGAGAAATGGGAAGATCATTATTTACTTTGTAAAGACTTCATCCCGATGTAGATAGAAAAATGGGAAGATGATTATTTACTTTGTAAAGACTTCATGCCGATGTAGATAGAGAAATGGGAAGATCATTATTTACTTTGTGAAGACTTCATGCCGATGTAGATAGAGAAATGGGAAGATCATTATTTTCTTGTGTTTCTGACACCCGCCAGTTTGATCTTGTACCCGACTTTCACATCTAAATATTATTGTAAAGTATTATGTAGTATTTAATGTAACACAACTCCGATGAAGGTTACTTGCAAGCGAAAAACGAAAACTTATGTACCAATAACACAGTTCAGTGAGAGCTAAATTAAAGACAAACCTAGAAAATTAAAGAAATAATGGCTGTACATATTAATATTTTGAGGTGAACGATTTGATTTGATGAAATCTTATTGAGTTTGCCTTAAATTAAAATAGAAATAATGAAAAGTCTTTGTGCGTGTAATGAGAAACATAAAAAGCATGAATTTAGCCATTACCCATTACAAAACAATTCCTGTAATGAGAACCCAGTATTTAGCCAAGTCAGTGAGACGACGGACTAAGTCTTCCATAATTGCACGACCAACAAAAATGGTAGGAGAATTTCAAATATAGCATGAGGTTATTCGTAACCTCGGGAATGTTTATCTTTCTTATTAAAAATATCTTAAACAGTAATGATTGCATGTAAACCAATGAAGTTGACCATATACATATTTAAATATTTACAAAAGGCCCCCAAGTAATGTGAAATGGTGTGTACACAGATTAGCCACTTCAGCCTGGTAGTTGGTAGTACATATCAGATAGTCACGGTTGGGTCCTCGCATTGTGTAACAGCAGAATAATTAGCTGAAGTTACCGAGGTGTTGCATTAAATGATTCCAGTGAAAGTCATCTACAGTTGCTGCTTAAATACTGGATTCTCATTACAGGAATTGTTTTGTAATGGCTAAATTCATGTTTTTTTATGTTTCTCATTACACGCTCAAAGACTTTTCATTATTTCTATTTTAATTTAAGGCAAACTCGATAAGTTCATAAAATCAAATCGTTCACCTTAAAATATTAATTTGTACAACCATTATATCTTTTCTAGGTTTGTCTTTAATTTAGCTCTCACTGAACTGTGTTATTGGTACATAAGTTTTCCTCTTTAATCTTGTGTATTACATAATATAAATTAATATCCTGCTCTCTTTACTTTTGATAAAACAAGTCAACTTAATCACTAGAATTTTGGTAAAGTTTTCTAATCTGTAATACATACAGATTAATTCTATGATAAAAAATTAGCTATCGAATGAATCTATGTATATATTATGGAGTGTAATTATTAGCTGCAGCTGTGTAAACTATACATACCAATGGTTCGCCTAGAACAATACTCGAAGCATACTGTTTATGAACTGTTGCTATAAGAAGGTGTTTCTGATTTCTAAATTTAAAACATTTCACTTTGTTTTGCAAGTGCTTCAGTCCAACCATCTCTGGACTTACTCCGCCAATAATAGAACTGGTGGGAGTTTTGTTATCAAGATTAAATGACTCAAAACAATTAAACAATAGTTATAACATATCATATACTGATTATCAATGATAACATCTTTTAAAAATGAAGAATGTTTAATTTAGCAAATAATCTTTTAGTTCAACCGTTGAAACAAATCAGGTCTTCATTATCTTTTAATGACATCATTTTCTGAATATTGATAATTTCTGTATTTCTATAGAAACATTGCAATAGAAAATGTATCTTTATGACACTTTGATATCCCAATAACTCATTAGCCAAGGTATTTGATTAGTTCCACTTTACTAACGAGTGTTGAGTGACTTATTGGTGTGTCTATACTAACAGAGGGGAGGAAGTTGGCAAATGAGACGCTTGGCTCCATACAACACTTTCATGGGAGGAGCCACCATGGACAGACCTCTCTGTTCAATTTAATTTATATTCATTTTGTTCAAAAATAGAATGTTAGAACATTTAATTTCAAACTAGTTGTTTTAGTGGTGATAATTTATTGACTTAAGTTCAATACATTAAAGTTTATATATCTGGGATTCAGTGCTTTTTCGTCTTTTAAGTTTCAGTTCCGTGTTAATGAGTGCCTATTTTAAATCAGCGTTATCATTCTGTGCTTATTCTTTTGTTGTGTTTTTGTTATAATTTCATTGAATGTGTGTTTTGCGTTATTAGATTAGTGTGTAGACTTGGTATGTGTGGTGTTTAATGGTACTGCGGGTAGCACCCTTTACCCCACAATACACCCCTGCGCATGAACCCTCCGGCACTGGCCCCAGTCCCGCCAAGCGAGCACCTGACCCGGCCTGACAGACCCTAACCACCACTCTCGATACCTTCTGGACTCCCTGCAGCAGTATGACCAATTCCCAGGTACGTCTCACATTCATTTTTAATAACAAGATAACGGTTCTATAACAAAAAGGAATGAAGTCGACATCTCTACCAACCTTGCCAAATGCCGATCAGTTATGACCGACATTTATTCTGTGTATTAACTACTTTTAATGTCATCCAATTTCAGAGAAATGCATATATGTTTGCGTGTGTGTACTTGATTGCAACCAAACGTTGATAGAATGCATCGACAACGAGTCTATCTGCCGAGTTGCAGCTCAATCGAATGTCGGGTAGTGGGTTAATTTCCACTTCCAAGATGTGCATTCATTCATTACCGAAAACAAAAGTGAAATTCAAATAAATGTATATATAGATATTTAAAAAGGAAGGATTACTGTTTATTTCTTTGTTGTAGAAATTGATGAAATTATAATATATTTCACTATTTTTCTAATACAATAACTTTGTTAAGCATACAAATATAAAGAGACCTAAACCACAAAATTATTTGATTTGTGTTTAGTGGCCAGATCTGAATAGCCAAGTATTTCCTTTCTCTTCCCTTTAAATATTTTTGTTATTAAACATTGCACAAAATGACGTTCATCATTGTATTATGAAAGCAAATAGTTAAAAACACATCATATTGATTCTATTCTATTTAGTAAGATAACTTAGGAGAGATGAGGCCAGCTCCGTGAACTGTTCCCTTGTGGGGCCTTCAGGGAACCAAAGGGGAGTGGAGAGATGAAGCTCTCTTCGCTCGTGGGGCATTCAGGGAACCAAGGGCGATTGGAGAGGAGAGATGAGACCTTGTAAGACACATTGTGGAACCAGAAGACATAGCCATATATTTAATGACAATCCTGGTGAACTTTATAAAAGGGACCGGGTTACTGTTAAAGGAATGATGTAAAATGGGAGGGACTTATGGCCTAAGTGCTCACGGGAACTATATATAAACTGTCTTCACCCTATAAATAATAATAGATAACTAATCTTCAATTGCTTGCGATTTGCTGATAGCATCAATGATTTAAAATGCACTGATTGAATCATCATGTTTCTACATGATGATTCAATGCATTATTACTTTATTTTATGTGAATACAGCACAAGAGTCCCAACTGTCAAGCCCCGATGGTACTATGGCATTCTAATTTGGGTTATTTTTTCTTACTGAAAGAAGTTGGGAAGGGAAGGAGATGAGAGGAGGAAGGTTAAAAAAAACACATGGCTATTCACATAATTTCAAGCAACGTTTTGATTCTGAATGGTGATCTACCAGGGCAATACTGAGAGTGTCTACCACTCTGGAACTTGTCATAATTGAGGCAATTACCTCTATGATAATTAGTTGATGTAATTAATTATTTTTTGTAGTATCATATTCTCGATTCGTTGTTATGTATTTTCCCAAGCTCCTAAAATATGGTATTGTTTTGTCAAGCAACTAAATATGGGTGGGTACAATTAATTTATTTTGAATAGAAAATATTATTATGAGTGTGGTTTTGTACAAACAGTAATTTCTATTGTGTAAAAAACACGGTCTCACAAAGTGTACGGATTTATGTTGTGTGTTCACAATACAACCGGCTGTATGGGAATTGTTGGTTTTTGTCTTCTGTGAAACTCCATTTATTGTTAATGTTTTTCATCGCACAATTATTCTTGTTACTGCACCCACACACACAAACACACTTGCACACATCTTGGGAGTCTCGATTATTATGTTACTATTTTAAAGCTATAAATGTAGCTAATTTAACATTAATATATTGTCGGCTATCTGCTAAAAAGAATCTTATCGCATGCAAGCAGAAATCACCAACTCCATTTTTTGACAAAATTGAAATTTGAAAATCAAAATCAGTAAAGTGCTCAACTGGAAATAGTCACATTCTATACTTATTTATAATTTGTCTATAAATCCTAATAAATTTTGTTCATAGCTTAAAACACAGAACGGTGATTATCTCAGAACCGGACTTTTGCGTCATTATGTATTTTAGTGATACATTTTAAATTGATTTTTCCTAGGTTATATTATTATTTTATAAACATAGCTAAAATATGTCAATTGATTGCATGTACTGAATTGTTTAAGAACAACAGTTTTCAGTTATGATTGTGGATAGTACAACATGACATAGATTTTGAAATCATTATCACGACAGCCTGCTTATTGAAATTGTAACTCAGATTCCTACATAGGTGTGAAATTACTCTAAATGCAGATATTGTTAATAATAACATTGCACTTTTATAGCACTGAAAATATGATGTCATTGTTTTGGTATTTTTGCAGAAAACTAATAGAACTTCTTTAATATAGAATTGTGGTAATTAGTCATGTGGTCTTATGAATAATTTTATTACATGATATAACAGATTTTTGCTAAATTTATGCATTTCAAGAATTTGTGTGATTTTTTTTTACTGTTGTTTTACATTATTAATTAAATAAAAATATGCAAATGCCTTCACTGTTAATATATTTTAGTAAGTTTGATTAATAGCAACAGCCAGTACAGACACAGTAAGTTTGGAAAGCACTGGTTCATTAGTATTCTGTGAATATGCATAAGTCCCATTGTGTTCTAACTCTGTCTGTGTGTCTGAAAAAAGCCTATCTCCCAGAATACTAATCTGCATTGTAAATAAATACAATATATGTATTGTATTTGGTGTGTTAGATTAATTCTATGAGCCACTTGCATGATAATAATAACGTACTTAAAAAAAAAAACAACCTAATTTATAACTTATGCACAAAACCATGTACAATGTGACTTAGACCTTAGACTAGTTGACTTAGAACGTGGTCCCCCGTAGGCTCACATTATTTTCGACTTATGTAAAAAATTATTAAAAAATATTAATAAGTGGTTCAGGGAAGATTCTTAGGCTTTCAATATTGTATTCAAAAACACAGCAATTTTTTAACAGAAATACATTTTTGTTTTTGTTTGTAGCATTTTTTATAAACCAGACAAGTGATCATTTTTGAACATAAGTACAAATTTTAAAAGTTTGCCCATGTGTTCTACCAATGTCATTTTTGATGTCCAGATGTAAACAATCAACCAATGATCAGTCAATGTGAACAATTGACCGGTCGGTGGCTGAGTTGACATCATGTTTGGGTCCACCCAGGCGTAGTGTGTTCAATTCCTCGGCTGGCTAAGTCCTCCATCACAACACAAGCAACATTTTCCACTTACTGTGGTGGTAGTAGGAAATTTTTAAATATTGTCAGGTTATTCATAACCCGGGAATGTCTTTCTTTGAAAAAAAATAGGGTTGAAGATTGCAGAAATAAAAATGTGGAAAAGTTAAAATTGACTGTTTTCAATTTGTAATCAGATTTTAATAGCTGAACCAGTGTGGCCATATAAAAACAAACATTCAGTGTGGAGTTTCATAAAATAAATTAAGAGCATAACAAATCAGATATACCACCATTCAGAATTGAAACGTTGCTTGAAATGGCTTCGGCCTTGTTTGGTGACCAGATCTGAATAGCCAGGTACTTCCCCACTTTCCTCTTTCTCACCTCCTTCCCCCCCCCCATTACCTTCAGCCGCACAAAATACCCCAATTGGGGATGCCAAAGTCTCACTGGCTCCAGACGGCTGGGAGCAGTTGGGACCGTTTTGCTGTTTCACATAATTTTTTTTGTTGTAAATACAGTGAAATATTTTTGAAATGTTTTTTTTTTGTACAGTGAATTTAAAGACAATTAAAAATTTATGTAAGTTACTCATTCATATTCAATAACTCCCTTTTAAAGTGAGAATTAAGTAATGCAGTTTGGTGTTGCGAAAAGTTGTGATGTTCACACTAATATTGGTTTAATTAGATCAAGTTATTTTGCTGCAATGTTTGAAACTGGATTCTTTTTCTTTGGCTTACTTTTTGTACAGAGTATGCAATTGTCTCATTCCATGGAATATTTACTGTTTGGATTATTGCATTAACTTTGCGGACTGAACTGAATCAAATCAAAAAGATAACATCTTATCTGTGAAACATGAAATCCGTTTGTATGTTTTATTTGTTGACACAATCAAGTGAATCAAAAATTAGAGTCGGGATAACAGTCCAAGAATTGTGTTTAACGGAAATTGCATCGCCTGTTATGGTTGTTAATTTGAATGGTGCCCGCATGAAAAATAGCATCAAAATAAATAACACCCTTGTTTACCACATCTCAGATTTTGTATGGCTTGTTTCTAGCTATGGTTTCGCGGCGTGCGCAGCTCCAAGTTCCGCCATGTGTACGGCGTGTCATTCAAGCGCGAGCGTTGCTACGACAACATCAAGATCACGCGCAACGCCCACGACTCCAACTTCTGCGCCGTCAACCCCAAGTTCGTGGCCATCGTCACGGAGGTGGCGGGAGGAGGGGCTTTCCTTGTCTTGCCACTGGATAATGTGAGTTGCACCAAAACTATGACTTGAATAAATATATTTAATTCATTATCTTTGTTGGTTCTTGAGGTTGTAAGTAGTGTTACCTCTTCCTTCTCAAAAAATCTAGCAGATAGCATCAAAAATTCTCCAGAAAAATACTGTTAACCTTCAGAATCTTAAAACAAATGTTTTAATTCCTAGAGAAGTCCTGGTAAAATTCTCGTATTTTGTTTTAATCTTAACACACTTCCGGCGGGAACGGTAGTCTTCTCTTTTTCGCCGGTCCTACTTGAACGGCTGTAAAAGCATTGCTGTCCGATAATTCTATATGAATATTGTATACCAATTTTTTTTATAAGTGTCCCAACTATAAATATGTATATGTATAAACCATGTGATACAAATCACACATTTTCTTATCTTGTCTCGTGTGGAAGAATATTTATGCAAAAGGAAACTATACTAAATCTGTAGAATGGATAATAAATCCTTGCACTTGTGGCACTGAAGGTGCGGAAATCGTTTTTTTTGTTTTGTAATTATTTGTGCAAAGGTGAAAACCAATTTTTTTGTAATGTAATAAAATGCATACATTTTTAAAACATAACTAAATGGCCCTAAGCTGACTTTAACTTTAGTTTATGAAGTTGTGTTACAAATTAGGTTTTATTTTCACAGAGTAATTTTTATAATTGGGGTGTGGTAACTAAGTAAAAAAGAATTCATTCAAATGCATGTATTATTTTCAAAGATATAGCTGTTTAAAGCAAAATCCATTTTCTTGCACGGGACCCTATTCTCGTCCACTCGAAATGCGTTAATATACACAAATTATTGAAACAACACATTTTTTTATAATAATAAAAATAATATTAAGTTTACTTGTGTAACTCCGTTTTTGTGAAAAATCACCTCAATTATGCATTGCGAAAACTCAACCTATTTTGTATTAGAATTTTGTATCGGTTATTGGTAAATGTCACATTATACTACCAGATTTAACACGGCGTCATCATTAATGACACTTTCCACTTGTATACCAGTGTATACCAAATATGAATTTAAATGCTTCTTTTTCCATCTTCCCGAAGTGAATAGTTGTTTTTTATAGTAATTAACCTTCTTTTAGTGTCGCCATAACAGAAGGCGTAGTAATAAATTTGTAAAATCACACATAAACATCACATTGGAGATTAGTAACTTTTGATGAAGCACAATTACTTTAATGTTACTTTAAAAAATTGCTAGTTTCTAAACATCCTTCTTTTCATCAAGAAAAAGTATGTCCATATTGATTTAAATAACACCTTATATTTATTTTTGTTTATTAATTCCAATGTTCAGATTCATGCTCTCAGCTCAAACTTTTAAATCGATGCATTTAGCATCATCTTGTAAATGCCATTGCCGAAGATTTTGTCTGTGAACTAGAACTAGAATTTAGATTTGTACTCGGTCATTATATTTAAATTGGACACGCTTCGAAAATTTCTGTTTCACAACCGTGAACACCCCGATGTTGTGACTCGACACTAGATCACATCTCCGCTGTGGATTTTAACTTTTGACAGGACCAATTAATATTGGGAAACTCTATTTTCTGTTTTCCGTTTCAGACCGGGCGATTAGATTTCAACGCCAGCCGAGTGACGGGACACCGCGGCCCGGTTCTTGACATTAAGTGGAACCCCTTCAATGATAACATCATCGCCTCGTGCTCTGATGATACCACCGTACGTAAAAATTTTCTATTGCTGTATTCTCACTAATTCGCCACCTCAAAACTGTGCCAAATTACTGAAAGCGGAGAATTGTAGTGCATACATACAAAAAATGCACAAAATTAAAAAAAGGTATTTCTTAAAAACAGTTTTTATTGTGAAATTCGTACTTTAATGGTTTAAAGTGGTGTCAAGTTTACGGTTGTGAGAAGACTCCATTTTTTAAACTTATTCATACAGAAACACAGGCGATGGTTGCTAAAATACGCAGAGGATTAACCGAATTGTTCTAAAACAACAATAATGAACCCTGGTGATTGCCAGATGGTCAGCTTTGAGTTAAAAGTTCTTACCTGGGGTAAGGCCAACCTGATCAGTTTCAATGTCTCAAAAACCCAAGCTTGTCTAAATTCAGCAAAGAGGGAGATCAGTGACTATGGTACATTTTGATGGGAGCACCCTCCCAATAAAGAATCCACTGAAATGCTTGGAGTAAGTATCTCAGACCAGCTCAAGTATCGGGGCTTCATAGAAGCCCAAGTCTGGCTTCCAAGAAACTGGGCGTCTTGTATAGGACTAACAAATTCTTCAATAGTGACAAGCTGCTAATTTTTTTTTTTAAATATTTACCCCACACCAGAGGTCCTGAGGAAAATAATTTAAAAAAATAAATAATAAATGGGTTGGCATAAACCCTCCTCCCAAGTTATACAGTAGAACCTCGTTAATTCGAAATCCAGCGGACATCAAAAATCAAATTTCGAATTAACGAATTCCCACGTAATTCGAAATTTTATGAAAAAAAAAACAAAAAAAATACGCCGAAAATCGATTTTCTCGGCCGCCTCTTCAAATCCGGGTGGTATTTTAGTTGTAAATTCGTATTAATACCAATTATTTCTTTATTTTCGCGGTCGATTACCGTAGCGGGCGGCCCTTTAAATTCAGATATTCGCAATAAATTCGTAAAAATGCTATATATTTACGCGTAAATCGAGATTTTGCTGCTGATTTCGGTCGCGGCCTACCCTTTAAATTGAGATATTCGTAAAAATACGATATATTTCCGCGTAAATCGAGATTTCGCGGTAATTTTCTGTCGCGGCCGGCTCTTTATTTCAAATATCTGAATTTGAATTCGTAAAAATACGATATATTTCCGCGTAAAACGATAATTCGCGTCCGTATTCCGTCGCGGCCAGCTCTTCAAATTCAGATATTCGAAATAAATTCGTAAAAATATGATATATTTCCGCGTAAATCGAATTTTGTCGGCAGTTTTTCGTCGCGGCCGGCCTTTTAAGTTCAGATATTTGAAGTAAATTCGTAAAAATATGTCATATTTCGACATGGATCGAAATTTTTCGGCCGATTTCCGTCGCGCCGTATTTTTTCAACTCGGATATTCGAAGTAAAGTTAGTAAAAATACGATATATTTCCGCGTAAATTGAAATTTCGCGCCCGATTTCCGTCGCGGTGATGAAATACGATATATTTACGCGTAAATCGAAATTACGCGGCCGAGTTTCGTCGCGGCCGACCCTTTAAATTCAGATATTTGGCGTAAACTCGTAAAACTACGACATATATCCGCGTAAAATGTATTTTCTCGGCCCTTTAGACTCGGATATTCGAAATAAATTTGAAAAAATATGACATTGCAGTGTAAATCGATTCAGATTTACAAAATAATAATACTAATTAGGACGATGTATAACCACGTAAAAATACATTTTTCGGCGTTTTACCGCCACGGCTGACTTTTAGATTCAGATTTACGAAATATTACGATTTATTTTCGCAAAAATCAAATTTTTTCGAATTACACGAACAAATTTTCGTGCGCGGACAAAAATAAATTTCGAATTACGAATTAACGAATTTCGAATTAAAAATAATTTTGTATGAAAAAATTTTTCAGCGGAAATTTTTTTTGCGAAAATTTCGAATTACGCGTTTTTTCGAATTATCGGGGTTCGAATTAACGGGGTTCTACTGTATATGTACAAATTTCAGGTTTTTCCAACAATTGAATTTGGGAAATTATGCAGTCAATGTAATCTTTTACATCCCACTGCGTACACAATACAAAGTAAACTTTACAGTAATTTGGTAGTAAAGTTACTACATCGCTTTTCCTGAGTTTCAACACTTGCTTATTGAACAATTGAATATGTAGTATGAACAAATATTACGGCTATATTTTTAGGTTAAACTTTGGCACATCCCGGATGGAGGGCTCTCCATGCACTTGACAGAATGGCTGGTGGAGCTTCGAGGACACAAGCGCCGCGCCGCCTACTTGGAGTGGCATCCCACAGCCGAGAATGTCCTTCTCAGTGCCGGCTTCGACTACCTGGTGAGTTCACCTGTCGTCTCAGTTGTCGTTACATTCCCCAGACTTGACATGCAAACATTTGTGTTCATAATGACATGTCTACTATTATTAATTGATGTTTTCCTCTCTAGATAATAGTTTGGGACGTGGGCAAGGGAGAAGCCATGAATGTGATTGACTGCCACTCCGACGTGATCTACAGCATGTCCTTCAACCGGGACGGCTCCTTGCTGGCCACCACCTGCAAGGACAAGAAGCTGCGTATCATTGAACCACGGTCTGGCATCCTCGTGTCTGTGAGTAAACCACTAACTACAACTGCTTTATGGTAATATTCTTGAAGATTAGTAACTAACCTTTATCATGTTCCAGGAGGGCCTATGCCACCAGGGCACCAAGGCCTCGAAGGCGTGTTTCTTGGGCTCCACTGGCCGCGTGCTGACAGTGGGCTTCAGCCGCCACAGCGACCGGCAGTACTGTGTGTGGGACCAGCACCAGCTGGACCGTGCGCTGGTCTGCGAAACCATCGACAGCTCCTCAGGGGTCGTGTTCCCCTACTATGATTACGACACCAACATGGTAACTATCAATACCTAATCTAACTAATAATGCACTCAAATACATTCTCAATGCCCGAATATCTATGAATCGCATACACACACAGATACCAGCAACAGTTTGGATTCTATCTTGTATCCAGTATCCTAAAACACTGGAAATTATTTGTATTTCGCATATTTTTTTAGTACATGTTTGGTATGAAGCCAAATTATTGAAATATTGAATATATGAGGCGTATCCAGAAAGTAAGTGTACTGAATTTTTGTAGGTTACAAATTTTTTTATTGACACATAAAAATTACATGGTTACCGTAGTACATATGTAAGCTATTTTTCGACGTAGTCGCCATTCCTCTCAATGCAGGTGGTGAAGCAGGGTAACAACTTTTTGATGCCTTCCTCGAAGTAGTTTCCCGCCAACCCCTTCGTCCACTTCTCCACCTCCCCCTTTACCTCCTCGTCAGTTGAAAACCTTTTTCCACCCATGTACAGCTTCAGGGAGGTAAAGAGATACAAATCTGAAGGTGCTAGGTCAGGGGAATGCGCGGGGTGGTTTAGGACATCCCATTTAAACGAAGCAAGCAGTTCCTTCGTTGCGTTGGCCGTGTGTGGTCTGGCATTGTCGTGCAGCAGGCTGACTCCCTTTGTCACCATGCCTCTCCTCTTGTTTTGAATCGCCTTCCGCAATTTTTTTAGGGTCTCACAGTATCTTGCAGAGTTAATGGTCTCCCCTTGAGGCAGATATTCAATCAAAATTATGCCTTGACAGTCCCAAAACACGGATGCCATAATTTTCTTGGCTGAAATTGAGGTTTTGAACTTTTTGGCGGAGGGTGAAGAGGTGAGAACCATTTTTAAACTCGCTATACCACTTGTACATACTCGTACGATTCATAGCTTTATCACCATATGCAGTTTTCACCAAATTATAAACCTCAAACGGAGGTTTTCCCTTCCAAACAAGATAACGGATGACGCCGCGTATTTCGCACTTGGCGGGAGATGGATTGACATTTTTCACGAAACGTGTTGTCGCGTCGACACTTCTCAACGTACTGACCTTGAACCGGTCTCGTTGCGGAGGGGAAGTGTCAGGCTACACGTAAGTGTAGCCAACATGTCGAAAATAAAATTCATTCGGTCGTGAGAGCCTCAGTACATTTACTTTCTGGATACGCCTCGTACTTCGATTAACTATTTAATATTGGATCTGTAATTTTTGATATTGTGGAGCTTAAAGGATTTATAGACTTAATTTGATTTACTATTTTTATTAGTAATTGCACCTTGTTCACGGGCTAGTCTAGGATTTGTATATTTTATAGTATATATTATACCTACTTATTGTCCAGCATCCCTTCTAGAAAAAGTCACTGACAGCCACTATTCTGTATAAGTATTCAAAGGAATCGAAAAACAATAACTCCTTTGTGTGGGTTTTTCCTGAGGAAAGCAACAACCAGCTGTGTCAGTGTCAAGACAGAATTGTCTGGTATTCCATCATCCTTACCCACCCCCGCAGAACCAAGTGTGATTCCCAATTACTGGGGAGCTGTGGTTAACAGTTAGAATTGGAAAGATATTCTGGCTTACGGTGGGTTTGGGTTGCGGTGATTACTGCACAAACTTCCATAATAGACTCGAATTAAACGCACTGAGGGAGTACTTAACGTAGACACTGCACAGGTTTTCTTAGCAGACTGGTAATGTCACTGATGTAGATACTCCACACTCTCAGACAGGGACGGGTAATTGGGTGGAGAAATTTATTTATTTTGAAAAGACACATTACATTATATGGAAGGAAGCTTTTGACTGTCCAACTAGGAAGGTTTCCCGTTTTAGGACAGTCAAATTAACAGGTTTTAAATTATCAGACATGTACACAATTACATAACTGTAACATTACATAATACATAATAGTAACACAATTACATAATAGTAACACTTCTTCTTGAATAATATGACAAGCAAATTTAGTAGGTAATACACTAATGGCGTATATTAGAAAAATAAAAAATTGGGGAAAAAAATTTTAATTTGAGAGTAAATAAGTATGTAAAAGCGAAGGTACAACTTGGCATTCGTGATAAATAATTATCAGATTACATTTTTTAGTAATATTTCGGAATCAGTCCTGCCTAGATCTAATAACCATTTTGTTATTTTTGGACCGAAGGATGACAATTCACACAGTTTCAGCTGTGAAGGGATTTTGTTATATATTTTAAGACCGAGATATGGGAATAGTTTTTGATAAGCCGCTCTGTTGCTTGTTGGAACGGAAAGGTCATTATTACTTCTGGTTTGATGTTTGTGTTCGGCTGTTTTCATTTTGTTTTTATTTTTATGAACATAGATTACTATTTTTTTTTATAAAACACTGTCAGACATCTAGTGCATTAAATTCCTCGAAGAGAGCGCCGCTCGAATATCTGAAATAGCGGGAACATATTTCACAGGAAGATGCATATACAGTGGTACCTCGACATACGAGTGCCCCAACATACGAGTTTTTCGAGATACGAGCCGGCGAGCGAGTGATTTTTTGCTTTGAGTTACGAGCGAAATTCGAGATACGAGTTCGGTTTAGCAGGTCGGCCGGTAGCGCGCGTGCGCGGCCACACCCACCACGCCCAGTGAATGTGATGTTATGCAAGAAATTGGTTTCGAGGAGTCAGAGGAGGAGGAGGTTATTTCTACAAGTGAGATAAAGGAGATCTTAGGAATGTGGGAGAGAGTTTGACAGTTCGTGGAAAAGAAACACCCAGAAAAAGTTGCAACAGGTCGTGCATTTGATCTTTTTAATGACACTTGCCTAACTCATGTTTTTTTCTAAACGGGGCCTACAGGTGAAAGCGAGAAAAATGTAGCGAAAAAGGCAAAGACCAGTAAGGATATCTAATTTATTTATTTACATTCTCTTTTTTGTTTTTGTACAATAAATATTTGTCATTTATAAATACGTTTTTATTATTCAAAACCACATAACAAAAATAACTGGGGTGACATTTTGGGGGTTGGAACAGATTGATGGTAGTCTAATTGTTTTGTATGGGGAAATCTGCATCGATATACGAGTAATTCAAGATACGAGCAAGGTTTGCGGAACGAATTAAACTCGTATGTCGAGGTACCACTGTAGTTGCAACAGTTAGTGATGCGTCAACAGTTAGTTTATAATGACATGCATTGATTATTCTTCCATGTTTTCATGTGACAATAATATAACAATCTTGTCCGCAGGTGTACCTGGCAGGAAAAGGAGATGGCAACATCCGCTACTACGAAGTAGTAGATGAGGCGCCTTACATCCATTTCCTCAACCAGTTCCTCTCTGGCAATCCTCAGGTATGTTACAGCAAACTACAACAAAACGCGGCCTTTTAGTTCCTTATTTGCTATGGTTAGTTGGATATTAAACACTGTCTTGTTTGTTGCAGCGAGGGCTGGGCTTCATGCCCAAGCGTGGGGTTAACGTGAGCCAGTGTGAGATATTCCGCTTCTACAAGCTGCACACTTCTCGGGGTCTGTGTGAACCCATCTCCATGGTGGTTCCCAGGAAGTCAGATCACTTTCAGGTAAACACAACAAACCTCCATGTCACATCAATCTCCGTTCATTTGAACTCCGACAATTTTGAAAAAGCACGTATTTGAAAATTTAATATTTTTTTGAATCAATATTCCAAATTTATTGTAGTCTGCATACAAAAATATGTTTGTGTTTTTCGAAGACATTCTATTTTTGCAAAAATAAATATTATAATTGCATAAATCTGAATGTGGCAGTAAAACTCCACAAAATGCCGATTTACACGGTTATACATCGTCGTAATTCGTATTTTTCGTCTGTAAATCCAATTCTGACGGGCCGCCCGCACCTGTAATCGTCTGCAATTTTTCAATTTACACTGGTATATGTCATATTTTTAAGAATTTATTTGAAATATCTGAATTTTAAGGCGATGGTAATCAATTGCAAAAATTCGATTTACAAGGGAATAAGTTGTATACAGTAGAACCTCGTTAATTCGAAATCCAGCGGACATCAAAAATCAAATTTCGAATTAACGAATTCCCACGTAATTCGAAATTTTATGAAAAAATATAAATAAAAATACGCCGAAAATCGATTTTCACGGCCGCCTCTTCAAATCCGGGTGGTATTTTAGTTGTTAATTCGTATTAATACCAATTATTTCTTTATTTTCGCGGTCGATTACCGTAGCGGCCGGCCCTGTAAATTCAGATATTCGCAATAAATTCGTAAAAATGCTATATATTTACGCGTAAATCGAGATTTTGCTGCCGATTTCGGTCGCGGCCTACCCTTTAAATTGAGATATTCGTAAAAATACGATATATTTCCGCGTAAATCGAGATTTCGCGGTAATTTTCCGTCGCGGCCGGCCCTTTATTTCAAATATCTGAATTTGAATCGTAAAAATACGATATATTTCCGCGTAAAACGAGAATTCGCGGCCGTATTCCGTCGCGGCCGGCTCCTCAAATTCAGATATTCGAAATAAATTCGTAAAAATATGATATATTCCGCGTAAATCGAATTTTGTCGGCAGTTTTTCGTCGCGGCCGGCCTTTTAAGTTCAGATATTTGAAGTAAATTCGTAAAAATATGTCATATTTCGGCATGGATCGAAATTTTTCGGCCGATTTCTGTCGCGCCGTATTTTTTCAACGCGGATATTCGAAGTAAAGTTAGTAAAAATACGATATATTTACGCGTAAATCGAAATTACGCGGCCGAGTTTCGTCGCGGCCGACCCTTTAAATGCAAATATTTGGCGTAAAGTCGTAAAACTACGACATATATCCGCGTAAATGTATTTTCTCGGCCCTTTAAAGTCGGATATTCGAAATAAATTTGAAAAAATACGACATTCCAGTGTAAATCGGTTCAGATTTACAAAATAATAATACTAATTAGGACGATGTATAACCACGTAAAAATACATTTTTCGGCGTTTTACCGCCACGGCTGACTTTTAGATTCAGATTTACGAAATATTATGATTTATTTTCGCAAAAATCAAATTTTTTCGAATTACACGAACAAATTTTCGTGCGCGGACAAAAATAAATTTCGAATTACGAATTAACGAATTTCGAATTAAAAAAAAATTTGTATGAAAAAATTTTTCAGCGGAAATTTTTTTTGCGAAAATTTCGAATTACGCGTTTTTTCGAATTATCGGGGTTCGAATTAACGGGGTTCTACTGTATTATGATTTTACTTAGAATATTTATTTGAAGGATCGACCGAGGAACTCCTTAGGTGAATTTATTTTTTTAAATAATTATTTACGTGGGATTTGGTTAATTCGAAATTAGTTTTTTGATATTCCGTGAATTTTGAATTAACAGGTATCTTCTGATTATCAATTCTATTTTGGTATACATATATATTTAATTGTTTCTCTTTATGTAATTGTAAATCTGTAATAATGGTTGATTGTCTGTTGCAGGAGGATCTGTACCCCGACACTGCCGCTCCGCTTCCCTCTCTCTCTGCCAAGGAATGGCTCAGCGGGAGGAATGTCCAGCCGCTGCTGTTCAGCATGAAGACAGGTACAACATACTACCTGCATACGTAGCTCTCTAATCAGTGCTGGATTTACCATAACTCAACCCCTTGGGATAACAAGGTTCAGAAATACAGCACTGTTATGAGATTATTAGCTCTAAAGCAATTTCTTCTTGAGCCCATTATCACATTACTTTGCTCTGTCAGTTGGAACCTTGATATTCTAAGGCGTTGACTAGAAAGGAATTAATGGGCGTGTTCACAGACTGCTAACTGTAAGGCCCGGTTTTTCATCTTAAAGCTGTAGTTTAGCAAAAATTGTACATTTTTTATTTCGTTATATCACTTAAAACGATTATTTTATAACGAATTCAAAATAGATACAAACTTTTGGCTAAATCGCTGCTTTAGGATAAAGTAACCAATCCTAGCCTCAGTTTTTTTTAACCCCCGTCACAAGACCCATTGAACCACTGACATATTTGACATTGTCATCAAATCGATAATGCTGGAGTGCCGAGAATCAGTGGTTAGTCAGGACCGTTATTTGAAGGTGATTTGTTGTTTTGATGATAATACCGAATGTGACAGGGGTACAAACAACTGTCCCATAGTTAGGTCTCCATATGGTTGGGCCTATTTTAAAGAGGAGTTTTCCAGCTTAGCTTATTTAGCTGGGTAAATACGACACCGCTTCTTATGACTCCCCAATAATGGTTTTATAACATTGTATTTCCAGAACCCACCGATAATGGTTACGAGAGGTTCACTTCTGAAATCCGTTCAGGAGGTAGGATTCTACTCCAAACACTTCCCTAACACATTCCCATCTCATCTCCTCTATAAAAACCTCCTCATCTCTATGCAGATACTATCGAGTTCATGTTTATAACACATTTATTCACATTAACGCTTTTGATTGTCTCATTTTAAATATCATAAACACAATAATGAATTTCCCGAAGTCGACATTTTTGACTAACATTTATTTAATTTTATTTTGAATGTTAGATTAAACCATAAAAAAATGACCGGTCAGTGGCTGAGTTGGCATCGCGTTTGGTTCCCACCCAGGCGTAGTGTATTCAATTCCTCGGCTGGCTAAGTCCTCCATCACAATACAAGCAACATTTTACGCTTACTGTGGTGGTAGTAGGAGATTTTCAAATATCGTCAGGTTATTCGTAACCCGGGAATGTTTGTCTTTCTTTAAAAAAAAAGAATAATGTTACTGTCTTGTTTTTAAAATAATAATACTAAGTAATAAAAGCTTGTCACTAAGGTAACCTAATTATATTTTTTTAATTCTTCAGTCTATTCTGAACAATAATGCACAAAGGTTTTTGTCATATTAATAACATTTATATAGTGCAGTGTCATTTCACTTCAAGTGCGCTTTGCCAAAACAAACTTAAAAACGGTAATTTAGTATTAGTGGTCATGTTCTTAAAATTATTCCTATAGTGTGCCTTACCCAATATGTACAGATCTAATATTATAACATTAAATATACTGTCTATACAAAGTGATGACAAAACTTAGAATTACAATAACATCAAAACTAAAACATAATATAAAACAGGAGGCAGTTTGTGCTCAGAAATGAGAATATTCTGAGCAGACATTTAAGAAAGGAGGCAACCGAAACCAAACAATTACCGGAAGTTTGAGAACATGGCTTATTATAAAAAGACATTATTATTATCAAAACGTTTAGATATTCAGAATATTTGTTAACCAAATAATAACTTTTGAAACGAATCACTCTGATACATGTTAAAAAAAATTGTTACAATAAATAGCTATGTATTGTTTTCTTGAACCTTTTCACAGCGATACCTGTAAATATGTGTATAAATACTAGTTAATTTTTTGTGATTAAGTGTTGGATTATTATGTTGTGTTGTGCTCCTTCTTCTTTAGCAAACGTTTCGGACAGTATTACAGTGGCCCTGATGATGGACACTGTAATGCTCTCCAAAACATTGGCTAAAGGAGTAGGAGGAAGCGCAACACGGCATAACCCAAAAATTAATCATAATAAAACTTTTAGCTGTGTAAATCTCAAATCATAACTACTTCATTTGTTCAATCTCTGTAAATTGTTAATAGCTAAGTAGTTTTAAGGTTTTTCGCCTATAGTTTTAAGTTATTTCCTAGTTTTGTACAGCGAACTTGAGGTGATAGATATTTGACCAAAATGGTACTATTAAAATTAGCCACGTACATAATATTATTACTATAACACAACTACTGAGTTTCTCAAAACAAAATATCTGTTGTATTTGCATTTGAGCGATTTGTTTAAAACATCTTTCATTTATAAAAATGTTTGGCTTGTTTGAGATGCTTATGATCATCTTATGATTTAATTATCCATTACGTCGACCTTTCACGGTATTTTGTAACAGTTAGCCCCGCTGATTGTTGCAGTTGGGACTTATGTGTAGTGTTCACATAAATAAAGCGGAATCCATGCAGGCAATTTACTGACAACAAAAACCTAAAATATATTATGTGTGTTAAAGGTTTGGAATAGACTTTCTTTAATTACACACTGCTGTTGTTTTATCTCTGTTGTGTTGGTACGTGTGTGCAGGGGTCAGTATCTCCACGCACAAGCCGCGTGTGTACAACAAGGAGGCGCCGGCCCTGCAGCCGCAGGACAACAACAACAAGAAGAAGTTCGCCTTCCTTAGCTGCGAGACGGTGCCAGACTACCGCCCGCTGCACTCCTGGCAGATGAGGAACGACGAGGACAACAACTCCGTGCAGGTGAGGAGAAAAGACCAAGCATGAATGACTTGCCGGATTACTCAATATTATGTACTCACATTTCAAACAACTTTTTAGACACTGTCCGTACACTTCGCTACTGAGATCACGAGATCCACATCGACACCAATCAATGTTGAATTCTCAAAACATCTAAACTGGAATGCTTACATAACCTCGCTCACATCCAAAGTGTCAACTGTAGCTGTCATTATTTGTCGACTGTTTTGTTCCTAGCATTGATCTAACAGCATTGAGTACACAGATTATTGCAAAGTGTCTGCCACAAGTGGTGGCATGTTTAAAGTCGAGTATCAGATATTTTTGATAGAACGGCCTAAGACTACACTTTTTAACCCCTCCGACATTTCGCGAACTTGAAGCTAAGATGTCTTAACCGAAATGTCAATTTCACGAAAACGTTGTCTTATTACCGCCTCACAATCAAAGCTCTATAAATGAAACATTACTGAACGGAGCCGAATAGTAAAAACTGTTTTAGAAAGGTTACAAAATAGGCTTTCAAATTGTTGTATCATAAATAAATATTAACATTTGTAAATATTTAAATTTAGAATGGAAACATGAAAAATAGGTTAAAAATGACTCACGTCATGTTTTTAGGTGAAAATGGTACTAAAATCACAGATTATGTAAACAAAAATATTTATTCTATTGTATATATGTGTAATAAACACTTTTATCACCTCATTTTTTTATCATTTCATATAAAAATATTTTATAAAAATTTAATATGTGAAGCGCGCGGCGCTACCGGCAGACATTTTGCGCGGATAAAAATTTTGTGTCAATTATGCGACTGTCAGCAGATTCCTGTTTTGTATTTCCATAGACAACTTGGTAGTGATGTGTAGCTTGATCTATAATCGACCTTTTAGTTTTTGTTTGAGGGATGTAACTAAAATAATAACGGAGTAAGAACGATTTCTATGGAGAGACACGCGTTGACGTGTAAACACGCTTATTGTACTTGACTGCTGTCGTATTTTTAACGCATATATCTGCTTACGTTGCTGAGGGGTTAAGAAAAAAAAAACTATCTTGTACGGTGACCAATGTAAAGAAAATGCCCTTAGAGTGATTGAATCACTTAACTGTGCTTATATAAAGTTGCCCAATTGCATAACAAATAATAATGGGAAACAGCAACGGTGCAAATACCATCTCAAGTATCGGGATTCCTTAGAAGTCCAAGTAAATCTGGCTTTCAAGAAACTGGGTGTCTGGTATAGGGCTAGTGGTTTCTTCAATATAGGCCAGTTGCTCACCCTATACAAATCTCAATAATAATTAATGGATTATTTCTATAGCGCCATTTCCATGAAAAAATTGAAATATACAATAATAATAATAATAATATTTGGCTAATTTATATAGCGCCGTTTTCGTGAGAAATCACCTCAAGGGCGCTGTACAAATATATTTCTTAAATAGTTAATACTAGAACTACTGACTTATCTCTAAGACTTATATCTAGTGACTTACGACTAAGGCCTATAACTAGTATCTTAACGACATATATACGAGTATTTACATATTTAGCAACTTACAACTAAAATTAATATTAACAATCTAATCTTACTCACGCCAGAAGAAGAAGGAAGTTCCATTATATTAGGATGTTTTATGGTTAGCTGGATATATATGTTAAATGAATGAAATTAGTGAATAAAATCAATCTTCAATCTTAAACGCATTTAGATGATTCATCTGCCAACAATTAAACCGATTGACTTGTTATGTTCCCGCTGATATTGTCCATTGTCCATTGGTAGGCAAGTTAATAGAAAAATTGAATAAACGGAATCGCTAGATAATGTAACAATTACAGTATAAAAAATGAAAAAAAAATATATTTGGATAGAATGACGAATTTATGGAAATGAGTGTCTGAAAAAGTGAGTTTTTAGTTTGGATCTAAATTCTGTTGGGCTGGTTATACATCTCAATTCCATAGGAAGTTTATTCCAAGCCTTAGGGCCGGATACTCCGAATGCACGATCACCAAACTTAGTGTTCGGATTTCGCTTAGGCTCTTTCAACCTTCCAATTGCAGATGATTTCGCTGATCTAAGACTTGACTGCCTTAGACCAGTATTTTCCGGAATGCATAGCTCAGTAATATACGGTGGCGCCATTTCGTTGATAGCTTTAAACACCATCCAGCATAGCTTGTACTGGATCCTTTCAGGACACTTCAGCCAGTGAAGATTTCGGAGGTGCTCCGAAATGTGCGAAAACTTGGGTACCCCGGTGATAAGCCTTGCTGCGGCGTTGAACACTGATTGTAGTTTATCAGTTTCGCATTTAGGAAGATTTGCATAAATGCCGTTGCAATAGTCAAGACGTGATACTATATATGAGTTCACAAGTAATTTAGTTGCCTCTGTTGAAAGGTTCCTACGAACTGACTTAAGTTGTCTAAGGTAGAAGAACCCCGTGCTAACGGTCTTATTTACCTGACTTTTTAAAGAAAGGTCTGAATCCAGATAAACTCCCAGAAGTTTGACGGTTGTTTTAGCAGTTACGTCGTTGCCGGAAATAGCGATTGGTGAGTTTTCTATTAAATGTTGGCGTCTATGTGTGGCTGCCCAGAGAAACTCCGTTTTTGAAGGATTTAGCTTAAGTTTATTTGAGGACATCCAGAGATTGATTGCTTCTAGACACTCAGCTGTGCGAATTTTTAGGCCGTCGATCTCATTTGGTGAGCAGTAAAAGTATATTTGCTGATCGTCAGCATAACAGTGAGATAAAAGACCAAATGACTCGATAATTTTTGCGACGTCATTTGTAAAAAGAATGAAGAGAAGTGGACCCAAAACGGATCCCTGGGGTACCCCTGAAGAGAGTTTTGTGAAGTTGGACTGTTTATTTCCAACCTTTACTGCTTGCGAGCGATTGGATAGATAGGATTCTAGCCAATATTTGATGTTAGAATGTAAACCAAACGTTACTTCTAGTCTCTTAATGAGAAAGTCGTGGTCAATGGTATCAAATGCAGCGCTCATATCCAAAAGTGAAATAAGTGCTAACTTACCTGACTCTATGGCAAGGGTTATATCTGACAGGACACGAAGTAATCCGGTTTCTGTTGAGTGGAACCTCCTATATGCAGATTGACGATTGGTGATTAATTTATTCAGATTTAAGTGGGAGATTATTTGAGAAGCCACAATTTTTTCTAGGAGTTTAGCTACGAAAGGCAGATTTGATACAGGTCGATAATTACCCAGGTTGTCAGCATTAAGTTGTGGTTTTTTAATAATTGGAGTAACTACAGCAGACTTAAGTGGCTCCGGGAAGTCACCTGTGCTTAGGGACTTATTAAACACGTGAACTAGGAAAGGGGATAACACACTGCAACATTTCTTGAGAAGCCACGTTGGGATAGGGTCAAGAGTACATTGTTTGTTTGGCGAACTAAGGATCAACTTTCCTACTTCTTCCAGCGTTGTAGGTTCAAAAGATGACAGTATCCTTGTGGAATTGGCTGTAAATCTTGGCGGAGGGGCAGAAGATGTGGAGGCGCATATGGTTTCTATTTTTTCACAGAAAAACTTAGAGAAAGCCTGCGGTGTAATTTCTGTAGCAGTTGGAACAGTATTACCAGCGATGATAGTTTTGACCGAGTTCCAGAGACGTCGTGGATTTTTCCGCTCAGAGTCAATTTTATTGATCCAATAATCTGATCTTTTGGCACTTATTCTGCTTCTGTACTCATTTTGTGCATTTATCCACTCATCTCGTGTAGTAACATCGGGGTTTCTTCTGTATGACCTCTCTAGTTTCCTCATTCGCCTTTTCTGGCTTCGGCACTCTTCGTCGAACCAGCCGTCAGACTTCCGAACTTTCCGCGTTTTCGAGGTGGTTGGAGCATATTTTATTAATAAATTTGAAAGAGTGGTGTTATACTCCTCGATGAGATCTGTCGTCGTCTTAATTTCCCAGTTGCTTTCTTTGCATAGAGAAGAATTTTTGAGATCTTCAAGGAAATTTTCGAAATTAAATTTACGCCATTCCCTCGATTCTATTGTTTTATATGACACTTTTGGCGGGTTGAAATGAATTTCGGTGCGGACAAGTCGATGATCTGATAAGCCTATAATATCACAGACTTTAGCGATCAGTGGTGGGCTATTACACATGGATACAAAAATGTCTATAATTCCACCAGCATCATGAGTTGGTTCGTTGACCCATTGCCGGAGTCCAAAACTATCCAGTAAGTCGATGAATTTGATAGCGTTGGGATGTCTCGCGCTCGAGGTGAATATTTATATCACCCGTGATGATGAGAGTTTCGGAAAGACCCACTGCCCATTCCAAAAAACACAAAAACTCCTTAAAAAATTCTACACATATCGTTTTCGAACCGGGTCGGTACAGTGTTAATAGTATAAATGACGATCCCGCAGAAGAAACACGGCAGCCAATGTACTCAAATGTACTGAATGTACCATTTTCGACCCTGGTAAGCCGCAGTCCTTGTCGGGCTATTATCACGACACCCCTATGATTTACATGTGATATATTATTAGAGTGTTCCGTAGCTCTGGGTCGAGCCTGCTCCAGAACGACATACCCAAGAGCTTGAAGTCTTTTGACTGAATATGATTCACTGTTTTCATGCCAGCTTTCTGTGATGGTGAGTATGTGGAGTTTTTGATCTTTAAAAACATCATCCACCTCCTCTAACTTGTTGTTCAGAGAACGTGCGTTCCAGGAACCCACCGCAAGCCGCCTGCTTCTAAAATTCACATGCCGTTCTGATCGAATTTTATTCAAGTTCAGATTGTCACATTTATCAGAATCGCATAGGGCTTCAGAAGCTAGGATGCTCCGTTTGTCAGTTGGTATGACCACTTGAATACCCTGTTCTGATAGAGAGTTAATATTATTAGAGTTATTATTAGTTTTAAAGTCTTGTTCCTTCCTGCATAGATATTTTTTCCTGTTTTGTCCTCCACGACAACCCCGGTACCTAGCTTTCACATTTGGGTCACGCACAAGGTTGTACAAGGTTACTTTTGCGGCAACCAGAGGGTCCAACAATACACGTTTATTTTTAAAACTTAATAGTGTTGCCCGATTATACACAATAGTAGTGTTTATATTATGCATTGCATAACAAAGTAAACATCGTAAATCACTGCACTACAAACTGAACACTTGGGATTAGTTGCTGGGTCCAGCCACGTGCGGTATGCACATGTGTCCAGTTGACCATCGGATGGAAGCGGATTGTGTTTTAAGAAACGAGAGTTTTTAAAATAATATATGAGTTATTTTATTAAAAGTTCAATTAAGCTAGAAACTGCGATATTAAAATTATTTTGTTTATGTACACTTAACCTAAAAATGATTACGGTTATTTTTAGATATTTACACAATTTAACAAACAAGGACTTCCCAATATTTTCAAAATATTTCTAGGAGCGATAGAAAAAAGCAGCCGGCAAGCTTCGAGAGCGCCAGATAGATTGCAGCATTTGTCTTTCCTTGCCATATGACACCATTTTTTTAAACATTAATTCCTCACAGGAGGCCTTGAGAAAAATTATTTCCCTTAGGGATTATGTCATCTTTGGGGACGCTGTGTGGAGTGTCTTTTTGAGAAGAGGAAGGAGTGTAATGTAGGAGGGAGGAAACACAGAGGCCAGCATTATTCCACAGCTGAGCTTTTGAAATCAAGAACGAGTCGTAGAAACAACCCATTCTCATGTGACAAATGTCAACTGTGTACAACTGTTGGGCACGCGTTTTGCATGTTTCCCGACTGTGCACCGGTGCTGAAGGGATCAATAAAGCTAGTTTCTCAGGGTATCTTTAATTAAAATACCGGTAGAACAAGGACAACATTCCCATCAGGCGCCTGTGATCTAAAGATTGTAATCCATTTGTAAAGATAGGAGAATCAATCAAACGGACAGCGCGGTTCTGCACAGAGTCTTCTCTCACAGAGTCACAGTTTCAAAATCATGCCAAATTTAATGGTGGGGCGCACTTGCAATTTGTATAGGGTTAGCAGTTGTGTACGTACTATTAAAATATCTGCAGGCAATGTACATTCCACCTGTCCATTATACATTTGACATAAAATTAAATTTCATAGTGATAAAGTTCCTCTGTTTCCAGGTGACAGAGAAGAGCCAGAAGACCAGCGCCAACCAGGCCACCAAGTTCCACCGCCTGCAGCAGATGTTTGGGGCCCAGCCGGTGGGCGGCGAGGAGCAAGTGCCCCTGTACCGACAGATTAATCAGGGAGACGTCTTCTCCACCGAGAATGAGGTCAGACTACTTACCCTTACCGCTTATGTCCTCCTAGTACAAAGGTTTTTTTTTTTTTTTGTATTAGGCAATTCACCCTAAAAAGAGTGCTATGT